>NW_021940604.1:39943828-39984590 GCF_001715985.3 Manacus vitellinus
CTGCCGGCTCGGCCCCGCGATGCAGATTAACTGATACAGGGCTCCCGGGATAAACCCGCTCAAAGTGCCCCCGCCTTTGACTGGAAACAATAGCAATTTCCTCAGAGCGGCTGCAATTAGCGCCGCGTTTGTTCCCTGGAAGAGATAAGGCTGTGCCCGATCGCGGCCGCATCCATTAGCCCGGCTGCCGCCGGCCGCCCTCGGCACGGGAGGGAAGGGGAAGCCGGAGGGTTCCCGGAGCGGTGCCCAATGAGGATGCTGGCGTGGGAGAGACGCTGTCCCCGTTGCGAGCGGAGTTTGCGAGGCGACAGCGGCTGAAGTCGTCCCGTTATTGGCGGGTGGGGTCCGACAGACGGGGGAGGTTCGTGGAAAGAGCCGTGCCACAAGGAGGGCATCCTCCCCCGCCTCCTTTTTTTTTTTTTTAATTTATTTTTTATTTTGCTACAGCTGGGTAGGGTTGGATATGCTTTTTTTCTCCCTCCCCTCAGACTGTGTGCCTCCCGTTCCTCAGGGCGGGTTGGGTTATTCTCTGGCCCTTCCCTCTGGCGTGAGATATTGGGGCAGTCTATACGACAGCAGAAATCCGGCGTGAAAATTAGGAGATGACATTTTAATAAATGCTGCTGTCAGTCAGCAGCTCTCAGCCTGGCTGCCGTGTGCTCCACTTGCTGCCATTCTGCACAGAGCACAAGGCCCTGCTGAGGCTGTGGGGCAGTACGGCCCCTCCACACCTTCAAAGTTCATATGTAACATGGCTACACAACCTCCCACCCACTCTGAAAATGAGCGTTTAAACTTCTGGAAAACTTCCAAATCAATCAGTCTGTTTTATCCCCTACAACCCTGTTCTAGACCCTGCAAGGTGTGAATTCCAGTAATACAGAGCTTTTATGATTACAATTACACGCTGCACAAATTCTGATCAGAGGTATTGCTGGTCACAAACCACTTGACCAAAATAAACAAAAGCACGGTTATAGCTTTTTACTGTATTTTCCATAGGTACAAGCTGTAAACCACATCCCTCATAGCTTTTACAATCGTAAATACTTTATGTCCCTGTTGTCAAAATAAAACAAAAAATATCTGACCAAGGAAAATGTGAGAGATGTGCAGGATCTATGCCCAGCAAGTGCAATGCAATGAAAACTGAACTGTTACTGGCTTAGAGATAATCATATTCCCTCAGATTCACTTCCATATTGGGTGACATTCCATGTGGATGATCATCATGTTGCTTGAAATACTTCAAGGGAAGTTTGGTCCATTGACAGGGTGATATGAGGAGAACAAATCAAAGATGTACATTCATGGCTAGGCTTCGCGAACGAAGATTTGGGAAGGGCTCTACCCGTGTTTGTTGCAAGCGCGTTGGTGGCTAAAAAGGCCAATATGAGATAGGCATGACTGGTTGCAAAAGGCACAGCAGAAAGACTCCTTAGATGGTGTATTCTGCAAGGCACAATTCTTTCTGTGTTGTCTTTTCTCCTCAAGGGTGATCCTGCGTGCTTTCTCAAAAGCATCAGCAGCGTTATAGATGTCTCCAGACCTCCCGATTGGAGGCCAGAGTAGACCAGTTATGTTGATCAATATGACCAAGGCTAAGATGTTGTTTCGGGGAGTCCTTGTATCTTCTCTTTGGGGCTCCTCTCTTGCAGCAGCCGGTGGCAAGTTCACCATAAAGCAAGATCTTAGGGAGGTGGTGGTCCTTCATCCTGGAGACGTGCCCTGCCCATCGCAGCTGTGTTCTCAGCAACATGGCCTCAATACTTGTGACTGCTGCTTGTTCTAGAACAGACGTATTGGTCACATAATCTGACCAGTGGATGTTTAGGATTGTGTGGAGACAGCGTTGATGGAAGCGTTCTAGGAGTCGCAGGTGGTGGCGGTAAATGACCCATGATTCAGATGCATATAAGAGAGTAGACAGTACAATGGCTCTGTAAACACTGATCTTTGTACTTTTCTTCAGGTGTTTATTTTACCAAACTCTTTTATGAAGCTTTCCAAAAGCTGTACATACAATGCATTTAAATAGCATTTAAATGCATTTATTTAAATACTTTTTTCATCTCCTCTATATTAGATGAAGAACTGGGAGGTAAGTCACAAAAAAACTTTCCTGAATGAACTGTTTCACCTGTTCCTATACCATTGGCAAGTTGTAGCTCCTTCAATTATGAGTGGAAGTGAAAAAATAATAAATACACAATGTATGGTAAACTATTGTCTTTAGAAACCTCCTAGGTATTCCAACATGGTGATTAATTTGCACTTTTTAATTTTGTGAAGACATGGGAATGCTGGAGAGGAATCTGGGAGGGAAGACTCCTTAGCCTCTCTGTCTACAAACTGAAGGACAGGGTGGAAGTTGCACAAATCATGCTTAGGTTAATGATGGGAGCTGAAGAACAGAGGGATGGGATGGGATGGGATGGGAGCACAGAGCACTCTGCAGATTTCTTTATAAGATTTGCTGCATTCACACTTGAACGATGCAGGTTTTAATGACTGGAGCTAATTAAAATAGGCTATACCATTTTTCTAAGTACACAAATATCCATGATCCACTTGCAGGTGCCTTTCTACTTGAACTGAGGCCAACTTGAGAAATAATTTTGTTTGCCAGGTGTCACACAACATTCGAGATAAGAAAAACCTGGAATTTTGATAGTCTAGAAATGAGAGTCAGGATATGTTTAAGTCTGCAAAATATAAATAAGTAGAAATGGGACAATGTTTAATTTGGTCATGCAGATCATTTGTGTTTGGAATGGTACTATTTGGTATGTACATTTATTCCCAAACTACAGTCTGAACAGCATATGTAAAGTGAACCTATACACATAATTTGGAAATATTGAGTAGATCCATCTTGTTTGAGTACTTCTATTAAAACCTAGGAATAATGTAATAATGCAATCCCACACTGTTTCATGGAAGGGCTGTCAGCCCTGCATGGTACACGTGGTACCATCTGTACTACAAAGTATCAAGGCACTGAAAGATGTGTTATGTCGCTCAGTAGTAGTGTGGTAGGGATAGGCACAACATAGTGAATGCTAAATTTATAGTGCTGCTTTCTAGACTCAATGCAATTGTTTCAGCAAGATTGGGCTTGATCCAAACAAGGAAAGAGAGAGGAAAGTAATATTTTTAAGTAATCTCTGTATTAGTGAGAAAAATGAGGCTTACCCATTTTAATATGTTGGATGGAATAAGTTAAAGAGTCTGTTTAGTTGTTTGTTTTTGGTTTTGTTTTTTTTTTTTCTCAATCTGCAATAGCACTTTGAGATCTTTGGGATCTTGGTGACAGCAGCTAGATGATTTCAGTCCAGATTTTAGTGAACATAGCACAAAATTCAACACAATTGGAGTTGGAATTATAACTCACTGTCATTTTTGGGACAAATTTTAAAAGGAAGACCACAGTCTAAAGCAAGTGGCTTTGGAGAATGGTCTATTCTCTCGTTCCATCACCTGTCACCCTTAGGGGGACTCTCCAAGTCAAGGTCACTGTTGCAACCTTCAATGTCACTCCTTTGAGCAAGTAAGACAGTCTATCTCCAATACTGAAGGCACACATTTAGAAAAAAAACTCATAAAAGTGTTTTTCAACAAAGACTTTAATCCTTTTCCCTAGTTCTTTATTATTATCACCATGTGTAACTGACTCCAGAGTTACAGGCACTTAGATATGTCCTTCTGTGTGCACAATATAAAACTTGCTATAGAGTCAACTTACAGGTAAGAGTTGAGGGATATTTTCACTGAGCCTTTTAGCTTATATAGAAGTGGTATTGGTCTGTTCCCCACATCCCACTGCACTCAGATATACAAGGCCCTTCAAAATCCCCTTTGGCAAGAATAGACTTTCTACTCTGCATTACAGATTCTGCTGCATTACACCAAACTGTATTTCCCTGCTATAAGTCAGGGAAGATTTTAAATCCAAAGCTGGTGTGACCATCTCAAGAGAAATGTTATTTAATTTAGTCTGAAGCAAAGAAATAAAATGGAAGATGCTGGCTGTATTACAGGTATTATATAATATAAGAAATACCTGAATATGAAACAAAGAAAAATATTTTGTTGCTCTAACAGGTTGAGAGCAAGTGTAAATTGGAAATAATTTCGTGGACTTGTGTATGTTTTCTGGTTGAGGACGCTACAAACTATTAAGAAATATTGTATTTCCCTTTTCTGTTCAGATTCAAAGTGAATTTCGCCATTATTAGTTTTGTCTTTGTTATTAAGAGAAAAGATTAATTTAATAAATAATAGATTATGTTCTACCTTCTCAATTTTAAATATATTTTGAAACATTATATGGTTCAATTTAATTTTCTTAGAAAGGTGATTTGTATAGTCATAAATAACTAATTAATAATGCAGCACCAGTAGATGGTGCTCAAGAATATATACCATAACTGAGGGGTAGGGGTGAATAATAACTGAAAAATTTCAGAAAAAAATTTGATCTTCTTTTGAGAATTTGATTTTACATCAGAAAACAATTTTACCTTCCAAATTCAATCAAACTTTTGGTTGGCTGGCAATTTTCAAGTTAAAAAGGTCAGTGATTTACTTGCTTGTTGTTTGTTTTCATTCTTTGTATGACTTCTTCAGCAAAGATTTTAACAAGTACTTTTAAATTCTGCTACTAACCTTAAAGATTTTAATGTTGTTATTCAGTCACAATAATTAAGCTTCAAGCAGTGAATTCTGTGCACTAGGTAACACTAAGAGTATGGGCAGAAGGGGTCTGAATCACACATCAGGCCTGTGCAGCATCCTACCTCAGACAGTGGCCTTTGAAGACTCCTGAGGAAGGTGCAGAAAACCCAGAATATGACTGTTTTTGACAATCTGACTTCATAAAATCTCACCTAGTCTCCAGTATGCAGAGATCTATTTAAGTCTTCAAATAAGTTGAAGTTCCCCTGCAATACTCATTTAGCTAGTTTAACTTCATACGTTCTTGTTTTCCACATAAACACCTAATTGTTTTCAATCTTACTTTGCTTTCTATCTCAACATTATCAAATAATGAGTCCCACAGCATAAATACTAGGTAAAAACTGATGGTATCACTTCTGTTAAATTTGCTACCTTTTGATTTAATGATGTGTCACCATACTCTTCTGCTAAGGCAGAGAGAAGTGAGATTCTGGCTTACTGTCGTGCCTCTGTTTAATATCCTTTTAAGATATCTAAATCTGTTTCCACAAAAACATGCTTCTATAATTCTAGTCACTTTTCTCTTAAACCCTCCCTAGTTTTCTGATATCTTTCTAAGATGTAGAAACCAATACTGCACACAGCAGTTCAGATAGGGCTGCATCACTGATTTATATAGCATTGTTTTTCGTTATCATCTCAGTCCTGTTCTTGATTAATTTTAATATCTTGCTTCTTCTGAGAGCTGCTACACTGAACAGAGATCTTCAGTTAGCTGTCTATTCTTTTTATCGGTCTCCTGTGAGAAACTTTGTCAAACAAGTTTAAATAAATTATGTCTGTTGGTTCTCCTTTGACCACTACAGCAGTTTACCGATGTGTTAAAAACATTCTAACCCATGAGTGAGGTGTCATCTTCCTTTGCACAGATCTATAATCTCATGGTCTTCTGAGTGTTTTATTTTCTTATTTTTAGTTTGCCAGGTACAGATTTAAGATTTATTAATCTTTAATTCCGTGAATCATCCTAAACTCCTTTTATGACATATGTGAAACATTTGCTACTCTCTTACCTTCCAGTAAAGGAGTTGTTTTTTAATTAGAGATTGCATAGCTCAACTACTCCTTGTTCAGAATTTTTAGTCCTGCTATTCAAATGATTGATTTGTTCCAGCACCTCTTCATCTGATAGTACCTAATTTTTATTACCCAAGAGTAGATATCTTCCTAACATCTTCTATTGTGAAGACTGATGCAAATAATTCTGCTACGTTCCTAGCAACATCCTTCTCTTCTTTAATTGCTGTCTTTATTCTGTGAAGTTCCCAGAAGACATAGTAACTCTTAAAAGTTTATTGCTTTTGATATATTTAAAGGGGTTCTTTTAATTTGTTTTTATGTTTATATTTTCTATGCTTTGTAGCAGTTATCTTTGCTATTCGTTTTTCCTTTTGTTCTCTTTACTATTATAACCTGTGATCATTTCCATCATTTTCTGAAAGCTGCCTTTTCAGATTTTGACAATTCCCTGCTTAGCTCAAGCAGCATCACAGATCCTTTCATTTCACTTCACTGGTTTGCAACTTACCTTCCTTGTTTATCTCCTCCCCTCCCCATATGTGCATTTATCAGTGGAAATATTCTTGTTTTTGTGAGCAACACAAACACCACATCTAAGGATACTAGAGATGGTTTTTTTATCTAACATGCATTCTATTGAAGATCCCTGTCCAAAGGTTAGTGTTGTGACATTTTTTATTTATCTTATCTCTTTCTAGATGCATTTAACCTCATTATTTTATGACCACTTTATGTTTTATTTTGGATATCCATAATCCTTGACTTCTTTCTGCTTATTGTTATTGAAGTCTAAAAGTATGTCTAAACTTTGTTTTACTAAGGGTCTCCAGCTTATCAAGCTGAACTGGTTGACTTAAGGTTGTCTTATGTCTTCCAAGGTGACACTGAGTTCTCAGAATAGGTTTCTTTCAATTGTTCAAGAAACTATATTTATAAACTTTGCCTGATTTGTTTCTAATTTGGCAGTATAAGATTTATTATTATCCTGTTTTGTTACATTTTCTTGCTTTTTATCTTATTTGATGCTGCAATCTTAGTATCCTAGTTGTGACCTGTATTCTTTGACACATGTCCTCCTATGCCCTGGGCTTCCATTCTGAAATACAGGCCTCTTCACTTAAAGGTTTTTTTCACACCACAATTTATTGAGTCTTTTATGTACAGAGCAAAATTCCTCACAGAACTGGTTAATTCTGTTATTCTGGGATAGTTTACAACAAGGCACTGTTGGGTATTTTTAAAGTTGTTAAGTATTTATCCAGTAATTTTCCTATGTTACTACACTTCCATTGTGACAATAACATAAAGCTTTCTTCTATTGGAAAGCCCTTTATTTTGCTTATTTTGCTTTTAAGTTGTAATTTCGCATAAATAATTGAAGTTCTTTATTTTGACCAGATGTCATTCTATGGCACATTTCCTGGATTTGTGCTTCTTCGGTTGCATTTTAAATGGATACTCAGAAGTATTTGTATTACCAGTTACATTTGTAGTTAATTGGTGTTCTTTGACTCTGTTTATCAGATGACCAGGAAATTTTTTCTAGTCCTTCAATCTATGAAATCAGTATTTTCAATAATTTATATCTTGCATATATAATGGTTATCATTTGAAAACAAACTTGTCACTACTTCATGTATGTAGTCTGGTGGTGACACTAACTAGTTGTACTGTTGTGTGACTGTAAAGCTAGGAGAAACTCACTGCAGTCCCTATACGAGGGCTATATTGTAAACTTTACAAAATTAACTGGAGAATATTTATGCAAAGATCAAAATAAAAAATAGGGCCACTGTTTTCATGTTAATTATCTAAATGCACTGAATCCTCTTTATACTGGAAGGAGTACAAATATTTTAAGAATGCCCTTTCATCTCTGATGTTATTAATCTACTCTAAAATATTGCCTAGTCATTAATCAAATTGAACTGTGATAAATACAAAAAAACAACCCTGTGTCTTTTTGACTTGCTCTACTGAAAGGAAAGAAATTCAGAGTTGATACTGACTACTTCTTTAATAACCTTCATTTTCCTTATGTAGGCTGGGGAAAAGTGATTTTGTGTACTTTATGTGTGGTTAAGATCACTAATCGCAGAGTGCAGTGTTGAAAAATGCCATTTTGTGTTGAGCTTTTCCTTCCATTAGTGAAAAAGAAAGACTAATAATCATGTCTAGAGTTTAACTTTCTTCTGTAAGAGTTCAGAGTTTAAAATTGTGGTGGTTTAACCCCAGCTGGCAACTAAGCCCCACACAGCCGCTCAGTCACTCCTGCCTCAGCTGTGCTGGGGGAAGATTCAGTAGAGTAAAAGTGAGAAAGCTCATGGGTTGAGATAAAGACAATTTAATAGATAAAGCAGAAACTGCATATGCAAGGAGAGCAAAAGCAGGAATTCATTCACTACTTCCCATGGGCTGGCAGCCGTTAAGCCATACCCAGGGAAGCAGGGCTCCATTAGGTGTAATGATTGCTTGGAAAGATAAACGCCATCACTCCAAATGTTCCCCCCTCCTTCTTCTTCCCCAAGCTTTATATACTGAGCATGACACCATATGGTTTGTAATGTCCCTTTGATCAGTTGGGGTCAGCTGCCCCAACAGTGTCCCCTCAACTCCTTGTGCACCCTCAGCCTCCTCACTACTGGAGTGGGGTGAGGAGAGTTTGAAACCTGCACTTTCTCCTTCTCATAGCTTGCTAAGCCAGCAAAAAGGATAGCAACATTTGGTTAGGGCTAACAACAATTTTTTTTATTCCTCTTAGGCCTCATTCATGGACTCAGTCCACAATGTCTATTCAGCATGAAATACGGAAAGAATTTTGTAAACTAGGATCAGAATTCAAGTGACTCTTTTTTCTCTTATGTCTTTGGTTCTAGTAAGGGGAAGTAAAAAAGGTATGGCATTAATGCTTTAGTGCTGCTGACAAAATACTTTCTTTTTAAAAGAAAGTTTCTATGAACCTTATTTGATGGGAGGATTCTGAACTGTGTATTCTGAGCATCAGGAAGTAGTAGTTTGAAATTAATTTTTGGAAAGTTTCAGGAAGGTCTCTTGCAGCAGTGTCTCAAGTTATCTGGGGCTTTAGGTAGCCCACCACTAAGCATATTGACTTTTTGAAGTACGTAACTCTTCCCAAGAACCATAATGTAAGGAAAAACTTCATCGTAGCTCAGATTTCCAAATTCCATGGTAAAGAAATAGGAGTTGAAGTCTTACCATAGTTCTTCCCTACATACTTATTAGATCCAAATGCACACATTTTTATAAAAATTAAATTAATAAGCTGAATATTTAAGGACGGTATTTTCTCAAATACCCAATATTTCCATGGAAAGGCCATTCAAGGTTTGTCTGTGTTAACCAGGAAGCTTCACCCTGGGAAGGACAAAAAGGACACTTTGTGAGACTATGATACTACAGACTCAAAAGTGGCAAGGAAAGACAGGCTGGGGATTGATTATTCACTGTCTAGTAGCAGGCATCATAAAGAAGTGGAAGGAGTCATGCTCAAAACAGAAGAGGTGATTGTTATGCAACAGGTAACTGACCTTTGAAACTTCTTGCCAAAGGATGTTATAGATAATAAAAATATATATTTAAATAAATAAAATACAAATTTTCACAGACTCAGGGTCAGACTGGACAAGCATATGAAATAGAGATCCAATGATGGTGGTGATGATGGAGTTGTCAATAAGTGTGCAAAGTCATATCTGCTTCAGGAATTTCCCTGAGCTGAAAATAATTGTAGATTGGGAATGTATTAGGAGAGAAGCGTGTTCCTCCTTCAGAATTTATTTACAGTCACTTCTGAAAGAATGTGGAGCTGGATAAAACTTTAGTTTGGTCTAGTATGACTGTTTTCATCTCCACTCTTTTCGGGTATTTTAAGATTGACAGAGAGGTAGATTTTCAGAGGTGCAGATCATGGAATCAGTTGGAATTTGGAATCAAACACTGGACATTAATGTTCAGAATATCAAGACATCAGTATTTCAGTTGTAAAACGTTGGCTGAGTGCCTATAATTGCTAAAGTGAGTGCTCACATTTAAAAATTAGTCAAGACTTAGATCAAATTGAGATCAGAGAAGAAATTCTCAATTTATTTTTTCTCTATCTGACCACCATTAGTTTTGTAAATGGAATAATGAAATGCAAACACAACATATATTTAGCATTATCTTCATTTTCCCCCATGTTTTAAAAGAGGATGAAGCTATGTACTGTTCTAAAATTGTTCAGTATCTAAAATCTGATTGAACGTGGCAAGGGTTATCTTCAGCTAAATAAATGTTTTAAAATTTGGAATAAATGTGTATATGTCAGAGTGAAATACTTTATAATTTTCGAAGAGGATATTTGGAAGAAGAAAAAAATATACTCTCTTGACCTGATCACTTCCTTGACTGCATGGTGGGCATCCAGAGTACATTGCTTTGTTGAAACAATTTGTTTATAAGTTTATTTATATGTCAGACACACTTTTGACATCACATTATAAAAATTATTATAATATCTGAAAAAGGGAAAACATCACACAATAATAGCCAAAGGCGTGAATGTCAGAGCTGCTTACTGACATGGCTAGGACTTCTCATATGACTGTCAATAAGGGTTGCATAGTCCACAGTTCTACAAAGAGGTGCTGTGAGGCTCAAGTACTTGGGGAAAACAGATGTGAATGTATCATTCAAAGTTTAAGAAGTGCAGATTTTTGGATATGTTAGATATTTGAGAAATAGCTGAGTTTACTTAATATTCTAAAGGAATGTAAAACCTGAGTTAGAGATTTGTATGCTGGCAGTAGCTCAGCTCATATCAGTGGCCTTGTATCAGTCTAAAACATATGTGAGAATAGAATCATGCCCTTGATATGTACTGTGTGCTCAAACTGAAGAGTGAAAGGAGAGGAACACATTTATATTACCAAAGGGCAATATATTTTGTGAAAATGTGAGGTATTAATGTAGAGAGCTGCAGGTGGCTGTCATCATTCTGAAGAGATACATTTTTGACTACACTATCCAAAATATGAGAGATTGCAAGAAAAGGAGTTCCCAAATTGTCAGGCACAAGAAAAGAGTATTAGGAGGGTGGAGGATTGTTGTTTTGGGTTTTTTTAAAGATGAAAAGTTGTGTTTGGGTGAGTAGAACAAAATTGCAGAGATGCACTAATTTATATAGCTATCTACCACTGGATCAGAAAAGGACAATAAATAAAGGGAATTAACCCCAACACAGTATATAGCAACTACACTAAATGTATTATGTCTACTGCTAAGAGTTATAGGCTTTTGTGTTTCATAAATTCTGGCAGCGTTCTTGGTCCTCTCCTGCCAATAATGGCTGATTGTACTGAAATATTTTTTCCCCTCTATTTCTCCCTTTCTTTCTCTCTTTTGCCTTTCTTCCTTCCTTCTTGTATGCACACTTAAATTTCTTATTTCACTATTGTTAATCAGTGAATCCTAGACCTTTTACTGAAGTTATATAACTAAAAGTTGCTGGTGAATGATTTATTGTTCTGTTCTCGATGAACATTGCTGACTGTTATCACAGTAAATGTGAGTGGTGTCACTGAAGTCAGCAGATCTATGCTGAATTAATCAGTATGGATTCTGGTCCTAAGAGTCATAATTGATAAAGTCGTTTGTCTGCTTGCAACAAATTCCTGAATGGATGACTCAGTATAGGTTCCTTCAAACTGACTTAACTGTAAATTTTGTGTGTTTTAGAGGGTGTCAGGTTCAGACAGAACAACTCAGATTCAAAATTTACTCGGTCTTGCTCTCTGTGACATGATAGCTTACCAGGGTTAGAATTTAAATTTAATTAAATTTTGAATTCCCAGTGTATAGATATCTGATTGATTATCTGATCCCCTATTTCAGATTTTCCAGTGGTACCTGTACCACAACATGACTTTTTTCACTGGCAACTGCATCCTGTTTATTGATTTACCTGCCTGAATGCACACATATGATTTCCTAATATAGGTGTGTCTATGAAGAGAGTATAAGATTTTTGAATCTATCTGAACATTTTTTAGCTCTTACAAGCTCATGTCTTAGCTGCTTGTGAATACATGGGCTTTTGTGCATGTGGAAGTAAACATTCATGTATGTGTAGGATGCATATAATGCCTGTATGTCATGTATAAATAAATGTAGGCAAGTGAATCCTTGCTTTCTATGTCAGGAAGAAATTGGGTTATGAATGTCTGTATCTCATGAGAACATGAAATCAAAGGCTATACACTGATATCAAAAAACCCTATTTATAATATTATTCTTCATAAACTTTATTTTTGTTTATTAGTATAGGAATTTTTTCTGTGCTTTATTTTTTGTGTGTCATACTAGGTTTTTAAAAATAAGTAGGTTACCATGCAAAAAGGAAGCCAACAAATGTAGTTTCAAACACTACACCATGCTGTATGTTCAAAAGTGATACAGGGTTGAAAAAAATCAGTATCCTGTTTTCAGTAAAATGTTTAGATAGAATAATATTTCTATTTTATACCCATTTTAAATATGTGAAAGCGACTGAGAAATATATAATGATGAATCTACTAAAACATGATATTCAAATATACTGACAAGAAGCTGTTCTAATCTCTTCCTTTCTTTTATATGCCTCTACTGGCTTCTTCTCTCAGTATATTTCATACAATCCTTTCATCCCACTTACAGAGCCTTGCCTAATCTTTTCTCTTATAGAGTTCTTTCACCCATTTTTCTCTCTCAACCATGTATTTCTTCTCTTCCATGTGTTTAGTATTTCTTCTTATGCTTCTCTTCCTCCTGTGCTACTGGCTTCTCAGAAGCATCTATAGTGTTAGAATATCTTCTGTATTCTAGTTTTACACTCTATTATTGCTCTTTGAATTCTATTCCCACAGTATTGTTTCAACTTTTTGGAAATAGAGATAAAAGATGAAGGATATTTTTTATTTAAACAACAACTTTCTGAAGTTACCTGAAGACATCCAACAGTGAAGAACAAGGTTCCTTCTTTGACTGTTTCTACAAGACGTGAGTATTTCTCAGTCCCTTCCTCCCAACATTCCTCAGAAAACTGGCCCATCAATGGGATATATATTGGAATTAATCGACCCAATTTTGGACAGATTGCTAAAACGTAGACAGATGGAAGACATCTTATATGTAGATGTCCATATCTGGGCTACTCAGTCTCTTGGTATAATCAACAAATAGAAACAGGGGATTCTATAATATTCTTCACTTAGTTTTGCTGTAGATCTCAGAAGTATGTTAGATGATTCACATGCTGATAGTTACTCTTTTCCCTGTTCAGATGTAAATGTCTGAAATTATGTGAAATTAATCTTGTTTCTGCTGTCTCTTACAGTAGATAGTGGGGTGGTAAAAGTAATTCTCTGTTTGACTCCCCAGTTTCTTTGGGTATCCTCTTTCCTATGTCTCTTTTTGTCTATAATTTGAAAGGAAGTCAGATCTTTTATAAAATTTCTCTGCTAGAGACCTGACATTTGTAACAAGACATACTTAAGTTGTGCCTTTGAACCTGTTGAAGAAGGTCTCTGATGCGAGATCTAGTCCTGTTAGTCTGTGAGAGAGGAAAAATCCTCCCAAGTCCTAGTAAACCATCAGAAAAGTGTCCACAACTGTCTCAATATCTTGTCCTTTTAACAGCATAGTTTTCCTGACCCTGTTTCCATCTTCTCTTCCCACCCTGTATCTCTTGGTGTTTCCGGTGGCCCCACACTAAGTTGGGGTAGGACATCACTGCAGCACTTGGGTCACGCTCCTATGCCCTCTTGCAAGATGCTGAGTGTGTAAGGACCAGCTGAGTGCTCTGACTCCTCCTGCTGCATGCTTCATGCCTGGCAGAAACCCCAGGGAGTGCTGAAGCTCGGGCAGGATCTCTGTGTTGCTGCAGTGCTTGCAAGGCAATGGTACGTGGCTGAAAACCACCACGCAGTCCCTGTATGTATCTGCTGTCAGCCGCAGACTCGGTACAGTATAGACAAGCCCAGCCTGTGCTTTGGTGTCCTCCTTGCCTGGAAACAATCTGCCACTGTAACCCTGCCCATAAATTACCAAAAATGAAAAGTATGAATGACTGACCATTGATCACATACCTGTGAAGAGGAGTTCTTATGATCTGAGGAGAGTCTTTACAAACATTCCTGAATTCGGGGGGTATGTGGCACACCTCAAGTCAGGAAACAACATACCTCGTTCATGTGAAGTGTTCTGATACCTACCCTCCCAAATGTTGATGGAGAAGGACTTCCAGGAGTAAATGTCTGGCTTTTTCCTGATGGTCTATTAAAAAACCTTGATGATATTCTGGATTCACTCTCTTTTCTCTGCTTGTCTTCATTAATGCAGCACTGTTCTATCTTTCCTTTTTTTGAGTTACTGTCTTCCAACATTCTTAACAAGTTTTTTTTAAGCTATGAACCCTTTGAGACCAGGGACATGTCTTGTTAAAATTTGAGAAGTGGTGTAGAAGCATTTTTTACCATGCTAGAATAAAATTTAAAAAATATTCGTGAGATGTAATAAAACTCTGCATTCACATACATGGTCGCAGTTGGAAATGTCCATTTGAGAGCAGCACAAACTGATACTTGCAGAATAAGGGGCACAGTCTGCAAAGGTCTGGCCTGATAACTACACAGTTTATAATTAGTAATAATCCTCATACTTTACATGTAACTTATAGAAAAAAGAAAATTCACCATAATTTCTTTTTTGTTGTTTGTTTGGTTTTTGAGGTTTTTTTTGTTTGAAAGATTTGGTTTGTGATACAATAATGAGTACTGGTATAAATGGTGTTTTGATTAATTAACACTTTATGATTTGAAATCTGCACATTTTTCTTCAATCTGATCTTTATTCTACAAAACTCCATTGAGCAATTAAGTTTAATATAGTAACTGCTACTAAGCACTTAGAAATAAGGATGTAGGTGGCATGTCTTGTGAGGTGCCAACTGGCATTAATTATGAGGTTGAACTTTCGCACTGAAGTCCTACTACCTCTGTGGTTTTAATATAGAAGCTGTGTCCCTTATGAAAACATTTTTTAAAATGTTCACAGATATTTTTCTTCCTGTTGTATTTTTGGACACAGGATGTTAATTAGAAAACTTTAAAATTGTACTTGTTGCAAAGAAAAAGGACTAGATGTGTTTCATATATAAGAAATCTCAACCATTTCTATAGGCTCAAAATGAAAATAATTGTAAAGCTCAGTTATTAATCACATGCATTTATTAACAATAAAATTGCTAATACTTCTATTATTCATCCATTTGGTGAAGCAGATGAGGGATGAGGCACTCATGCATTTCGTTGCTTTTAAAGAATGTTATGGTGTGCTCCAGTGCACTTAAGTTCAATTTTTCATGAAGTATTTATTTTTGCCAGACTACATTTTAATACATGTATCATAAAACCATAGAATAGTTAGGGTTTTAAGGGACCTTAAAGATCATCTAGTTCCAACCCCTCTACCATGAGTATGGAAACTTCCATTAGACCAATTTACCCACAGCCCCATCCAGCCTGGCCTTGAATACTTCCAGGTATGGGGACTCCACAACTTCTCTAGTAAACTGGTTCCAGTGCCTCTCCAACCTGAGTAAAGAATTTCTTTCTAATATCTAATCTAAATCTATCTTCCTTCAGCTTAAGTCCATTATCCCTTGTCCTATCACTACATGTCCTTGCAAAAAGTTCCTCTCCAACTCTCTTGTTGGAGTACCCCTTTAGGTACTGGAAGGCTGTTCTAAGGTCTCCCCAGAGTCTTTTCTCCAGGATGAACGACACCAACTCTCTCAGCCTTTCTTCATAGAAAAGGTGTTCCAGCTCTGTCATCAACTTAGTGGCTCTCCTCTGGATTCTTTCAGGCAGGTTAACATCTTTCTTTGTCATGTTAAAGGAAAGCATTTTTTCCAGTTTTATATTAACTTACTGCTTTGTAAGTTGAAACACTTGCTCGCTTGCTATTTATTCCAGCTGGTTGGTAGTAAGGTAAACATAAATGTAAAAACTGAGTTTGGAATAAAGACATGGCAGTGGAACACACACAGTTTTTGTATGTTTCCTGACAAATCAGATGGAGAAATAAGTGAAGAGAGAAATGGGCATGATTGCCTGAAATGGGAAGGGAAATGGAGTAGTTAAAAAATATTTCGCCCAAGATTTATTTTTTTCCCAATAACATTTTGCCATTGAGAAGAGAACATTGCACATTCAGCTCATGCCACAAAATTCAAAGGTATTGTCCTTCACTGGTTGATTGGACAGTTGCTGCTTGACTAAGCCATTTGTTTGTCAGTGGACAAACAAATTGTTGACCATTGGATTAATGGAGTTCCTGTAGTAAAAGACATACAAGGGAAAACAGCACAGGTGTCTTTAATCAGAAATAGAAGTAAGGAAATTGCTGTAGTGTATTTTACAATAACAGTTTATGATACCCAAATGAAGACACAGACTTTTTAAAGAATTGAGTATACTTATTTAAATTATCTGGAAAGCACTGGATTAGCATTCTTGATAACTGCTTACTATTTACCCTACTCTGATCACAGCAGTGTTTGCCTCAGCTCTATGTGTCTTCCATCTAACATGACTCTAAGGAATGGGAATTGACAAGAACTGCCTTTGAACTCAAGAGTATCACAGTTAGTCTGCAACCACCTGTACTGACCTAGTCAGTGGGTAACCAAGATGTTTGTGGGTTGCATTCTGTCTCAAGTACACAGCTGAGATACACACTTTTGCAGAATTGACTTAGACCAATATCAAAGTGAATTGCTGAGAGGCCCAGCACTATGATGAGTGAGGAGCTAACCTACAGGCTACACTGTGAGGTAAGTACCACAAATACAGGAAAAGAACCTGGAGCACAAGGGAAGGACTTTTTTGTTTGCTTGTGTTTCTTTCCTTAAAGAAAGTAGGCTGCCCTGTGCAGTTTTCTTTTTGTGTGAAAACCTGAGTGGACAAATCTTGCCTTGATTTGCAGCATTACCTTGAGGAGCAGATTGGTTATGACATTCTCTGGTTGATTCTCTATAAGTGTAGGGCCATGTGCTATGGCTACAAATTAATTCAAGGGATTTCTAGCAAGAAACCTGTCCCTTGATTATGTTGACTTTCTTCCAATCTTCATCTTCCCTTCTGACTCAGCAGTCAGTGCTCACTTAGGAGCTGAAGCTGGGTGAGTCGATAGTCTTCTGCTTGATGCCTTGAGCAGCTGCTGTGAAGAACCACAAGGCACTGAGGAGTTGGAGACGAGGTCCCAGTAGCTCTTTGTCAGTTCTTTTGCCATGAGGTCCATGAGTGAAAACAGTGAAGGTATTTCACTGTACTATATTTCAAATCCCTTGGAAAAAAAAGTGTACAGATTACTGTCTCCTAAACTGACACCATGAAGGAATGTCTTCATTCAAATCTTTTGTTTCCTACATACCTAGAGTCGTATGTGCACACACTTCATTCACGTGACCCCAAAGAAGACTTTCTTCCTCATCCTTCTTTCCTCTGCAGGGTGTGTGATGTGTGTTTGGGTGTCTGTAGATTGAGCAGCTTTCTAGTCTTGACTCAAAGGAGACAGTGAAGGACATTATGGTGCGTCTTAGTCATTAAACATGGGAGAGTGGAAGCTGAGATGCTGTGTTCAAGAGTTCAGGTGAGGTGAATCTACAGTCTGTAAACAGAGCGTATCTTTGGTTTCAGACATCACCACCAACAGGACGTTGGAAGACAGTGGGAAGGGGCAGGCAAATGTCACCATTCCAGGTTTCTTCCTCTGTTTCCAAATTGCTTCAAAGATGCTAGTACAAAATTAACTAGTGTCTACCCTGTGGTGAGACAGGGTAGATCTGTCAGATATATCCCAGAACAGGTTTTTACAGGCATGCTGTGAGAGCCTGTGGGAGTGGTGAGATGTCTGAAGACTCCTTGTTTGCTATACTCTGTGGATGTGCCTGCGATATGCTTGTATGATTATGAAGGCCACCGTACGGGGTTGATTTTTGGAAGTGGTTGAAGCATGCTATAGTCACAGACAACCCAGGTAATGTAGTGCTCTGGATGAAAACCTCTAATTAAGGATTATACAGGGGTAGGGATAATACACAATGGGCTGGGTTGCTTGAGTAATGAATGCATGCACATGCTTTCTCTGAGAGAACTGCCATTTGAATTGAATTAAGAGTTCTTTTTCCTTATTTTTTCAGTATTTGGCATATCTCCACCACTGCCAACATAAGACATGTCACTTTGTTCTCTGGGTTTTTTGTGTGTTATCTCTTTCATAAGAATGAGGGATGGGGAGTGGAAGCAATTTCCTAAAGTTTGATTTCAAGAGGGAACAAATGTCCAGACGCTGTGAATGAAACAGACTTACATTATTTTACCCCTCCCCCTTTTATTGTATCTAGTTTATTTTTAAATAGTTTATTTTTAAATGTTTTTTTTCTCTTTTTTCCATTTCACTCTTCTCTCATGTAATGTGTTTATGATACCACATTGAATAATCATACCTTTTTCAACTGTAGATTTGAAATGTTGCAAAAGATGTCATAGTAACTATATTCTTTAGACACCAAGATGTTAATTTACTTTGCGAAGGTAACTAAGGAGGGAACAATAATAAAAAAGAGAATAGAAAACTTTTTCTTTCTCTATTCTTCAATGACAACCTGGGGTGCTCTTAGTGCAGAACCATGACACTGTATGCAGAAAAGTTGGAATGTGTTCACAGAAGACATCGAACAAAACTAAAATCTTCTGTAATAGAAAGGAAATGAATGCCCTGACCTCTTTATACATCTATGCACATTTAATTTTATTCATAGGAGAAATTTCTCAGATCTCAATTCATTTGGTGCATAAAGTTAAACAGAAATTTAAGTGGCTTCAGGATGCAAACATTGTGGATAACATTAACATTATCAAGGTTGTTCTCTGTTTTCTTTCTGAGCCCATACTCTTGACATTTGAATTTTATTTCCTTTTTTTCTTTTTTTTTTTAATTGGCTGTCCTTCATAAAGACTTGTTATTAGATAAGGCAATGGCTAGTCCTATGAAAATCTATGAATATGGGAAAGTTACAGCTTACCATTAAAACAAACAGCCTGCCTGCCTTCTATATAAAGAATAAGTCTTAGTTTAAGTACATAAATACTCAGCTTTTTTACAGGGCTCTCACTCATGTCTTTTTGCTAATTTGTGTGTTTTTACTACTTTAATATATTTTGCAAGCCATTTTTCAAGGTAAAAATTGGTATAACTAAATTTACCTTTGAAAAGATTAAATGTAAGTGGTTTAAAATGGATGGTTTTTAGGGAACACCATCTGGTACGTGGTTATTAAAAAAGCCCATGAAAATATTGCATGACAAAATTCATATGCAATTAAATTAACATAAAAACCTAAATTAACAAGTCAGTCTAAAATACTGATTATGATTAATTTTGTCTGTAAGTTTGCATAATTTTGAATCTCTGTTATGACCCCTGGTGAGATGTAGAAGGGATTTTTGTAGGACATACAATATAGCAGTATTTGAGGGGATTAGTAGTACTTGAGGGGATAAGAACCAATAGAAGTCACTCATAATTTTGTCTATCAGGTTACCCTATTAATAAACATCTATAATAATGAAAGATTTGCAAAATTGGATTTTGAGGAGGTTAAGTGGGATTTTTATAAGCTCGTTTTTTATGAGTGACTTAGAAGTACACTGAAAGTTATGATGGATATGAAATTACTATGCATTAATGTATTAATACTGATGATAATTCTTGGACATTTTATTTTGCTGGCATTTCATATTATTTTTGCACTATTTGATCAAGTTACCTTGGTCACTGAAATCCCATTGCTTTATATCTGTGGTGAGTTATGAACAGTCCCTGTAGTATTAGACTGATTAACTTAATAGGAAGCTATGTGCAAAATAAGCAAAAATAAATAAATAACTAAACAAAGTGCACAATCCATCCCTGTCAGCATTCCCAAGACATTAAGTGAAGGACAGTATTGCAATTTCTTAGTGTCAGCAATTCTGTTTTTTTTGACAAGGTGCAAACTTTGGTTTGACAGAGGTAGTCATCAAAGTGCTACAACAGTTAGCAAATACCTTTATATGTTTTGATTTCTAGGAAATCGAAGGTCAGTTGTTACAAACTGCTTAGGGAGACAGGCTGACAGGAAGATAAAGGGAGAATGCTCCAGGAGCTGAAAGATGGAGGCCTTCATATGTTCTGAGAACAGTGCGTTCTGCTAGAGAGGCTAAAGGTGTGTGCAATGAGACGGGGCTGCTAAGGCAATGTTCGTAAAACTACTAAAATTCTTTCTTCTTGTATGCCAGCCTAATGCCCCCTTGTAGCACAGACATTATTCAGGGGTTCAGCATTTGGGGATGTCCTGCAAGAGTAAATATCAGTGTGATCCTGCATATGTAAAACCCTGAAAAATGGCTCTTAATAGTTCCAAGGCAACTTTAATTAAGAGAGGAAAGATTTGATATGTTCATAAAAGATGACAATGATAGGGGGATAATAAATAGTGCTAGCAATTGGGTGAACAAAGAGGGTGGGAATGACCCCACAGGACTCCAGGCAAAGTTGGGTGTCTGATGTCACATGAACACCCACATTCATTTTTTGACCCTATCTCCCTTAGATACAGGTCCTAGCGTGGGATGTCTCCCTTCCTTGATCTCCTTTTTTCAGTTAATTCACCATGGAGGCAGCCTAGTGAACTAGTTTGGATCAACATTTTACATGGCTGAAATGAGGCAAGATAAGCCACACTTAAAGGTCATCAATTCTCTTTCCACAGTCTTCCCCTCTCTCCACTCTGTTTTTCTATAAATCTATATATAATGTCCACACAGACTTAAAATGTAGACTTCTGCCCACATATGTGTGTGTGTGTGTGTTTATGAACACATATAAAAGCACATTGGTCTGTCAGATTTTTCAAGGATGTGATTCTGACTTTACAAAACAACTCTTACGCTCTTATACATGGAATATCTCATATGGATATATGAGAACTTGAAAAGTAAGGCATCACCTCTATCCTTTTCCAAACAATTTAAGAATTCTGTCAGCAAATATTTTAGCATTTCCCCAAACAGCAGCCTTCTGTCTGTGGGATCAATGGTTAACTGCTACTCACTGCTATAATAAAAATCTGTTACCTATCCCCAAAGTGTTGCAAGTGTTGAGATCACATAAAGACTAAAAGATCACATCAACACATTTTGCTGGATCTCTAATTAGCCAAGAGTGTTTTAAACACTGTATTTTCCCCACAGCCCAGCTCACAGGTAAAAATAGACAGATCTAAATTAAATATACAGGTTAAATACACGGGTAAAAAAAAATATTTACAGCTCACAGGTAAAAATAAAACTCTTTCCCTTGCTCTTATTTTAATTGTCTTAGAGTGGAGACAGGGCTAGGGTTGCCTAACCACTTTTGAGGAGGTGAGCACTATTTTTTGGATATCCTCATGGCTGCATTGTCATTATGATTACGCAAAAGTTTAAGATCTGGAGTGAGGCCTCCTACTTACCACATGGAAGACATTGTTTACACAATTAAGATGAGGAATGCGTTATCTAAGATTGCATAGCCCATCCTCTGTAATTTAGTCTCATAAATCAAAGAATAGTAAAAAAAAAAAAAAAGTGCTCTGATCAATAATTTTTTTAGGGTATTTTTATAGCAATACTTTGTTTTTTAAATAGAAATGGTACAATCCTTGGTATTCATATGGGAAATGCTTGTTTTCTACATCTTTACTCATTATCTTTGGCCAGAGATGCTTGTTTAGCTTATTTCAAACTAGAATATGATCCAGAACTGTACATCCTGAAAGTTGCTGACAGGAAGAAATTCGTAAACATTTTTTGGTACCAATATCTAGGTGACACAAGTTACAACACATCTAGTGGTCCTAATTGCATAATAACTTTTTAAGGTCCTGGAAATTTCAATTGAGCTACCACGACCTCTTCAAAATTCATCACCTTACCTGCCAGTGAAGATATCATGTAGTCCTACCTCCATGGATACTAAGAAGTGAGAGGGCTTACAGATTCCCTTCAAAAACAGAAGAAATAGAAAAAGAAAAAGATTTAAAAAAAGAGAAAGAAAAAGGAAAAGGAAAAGAGAAAAAGGTGTTCTGTCATAGCCAACCTGATCCTGATACTCAGATCTGCAGCAAGACAAACAGATTAGAAATCTCAATACAGTTTCAGCTCTCTTTCACATTACAGGAACCTGGTAGTTAATCCAAACACCTGAAAATCTTGCTCTTGAGAGACCCTTGTTGGAGAGCATTTTCTTTCAAGACTGCAGCCTAGAGATCGACAGATACTTTCCTAAACTGTAATGTATTTGTACAACAAATAGGCTTTTTTATAAAGCAGTAATACTTAATTTTTCAGTTTAGAATTATGAACATATGCATCATACCTGAGCATGTGCAGACACTGTGGTAATATGATGTGGAATCTTTTCTAGATTAGGGGACTAGTATCTATCTTCTAAGTTTTAGATTTTGTTTTAAAATTGGCATCAGTGGTCATATGTAAAACTGTAGTGGTTTATGTCCTTAAGAAAATATGTTGGAGAATCAGTTACACACACCTTGATGACCTTCATCAAAAATAAATGTAGTAACTGTGGCACAAAAGTGTATTGTGAGACAAAAGACCTCAAGGGTTTTGTTAAAAGGAATTCTATACTATTTGAACCAATGTAGTAATCCAAAGATATCCCATAATTCACTGAAGAAAATTTTGGTTCTCCTCTGGTCAGTAGAGGAATTTGGTTTTCCCCCTTAGCAATACTAAGGGCAGCAGCTTTCAGTGTATCTCAAGAATATTTGTTGCAGTTAAAATTCTCAAGAATATTCGTTGCAGTTAAAATTGAACTACTGATAAATACTTTTGGGAAAAAACATAGAAATACCATTATTCCAGAGGAGAAAATCATGTAAAGAGTTTAAAGAGTTTATTGGTATATCATTGTGGAAAACATACTTTTTCTGTTTTAATTGAGAGTTTATCAAAATGTAATTGCTGCTTTCTAGAACAAAGCAAAGTCAAATTATTTTGAATTTCCCCATGGATCTCTCTCTCTCTTTTTTTTTTCCCTTTCAGTTTTGGGGTTTTTTTCAGCTGAAATGTTTCATTTTGAAAAACAACCACAGTTCACAGAATCACAGAATATGCTGAGCTGGAAGGGACCCACAAGGATCAGAGTCCAACTCTTAGGCCTGCACAGGACCAAATGTAATCTACTATAGACTATAAAAAGGTAAAGAAGATGTAACTCTACAAGCTGAATATAAACAGCTTCATGTTATGAATATGCAGTTGTTGAGAATGTGTTTAACTTCAGGGTAGTATTCTTGACTTATTTCTTCTTCAAGCAGAGTTTGAAAATAAGATTAAAGTAGAAACAGAGTTTATAGATCTACAGAAAGTAATTGCATTTTTTATTTGAAAAATATCAGTAAAAGTGCTGGTAGTGAGTCACTTAAATTACAAATACCAATAATTTAAATAACTATATGGACACTGAGTTTAAAAAAAAATCCATCAGAAATATTCTGTGGATAACTCTTAATAATATTTCAACTTAATTATCTAAACAAACTATTGACCATCATAGGAAAAAAATATGGAAAAAAGCTAAATCTCAAACCATTCTTCTTACTTCCCACACCAAATTTTAAAATTATCATCATAAAGCGCAACTCTCAAAACATTAGGGATAAGAAAAAAGACAAGAAAAAAAGGTTCATCCTTTGGCACCCAGGAATTTGATCTTTCCCGTTCCCTCCCATCCCCTCCCCTCCCCTCCCCTCCCCTTCTCACTTTTTAAGTCAACAAGGTCCCTCACTCTGTGTGACACAGAACAGACTTTATAGATTCCTTTTTAAATCCCTGATACCACAAACTGAATTCTGTTATAATTATTTAGTTTACTGATATTCTGAAACATTAGTATAGCAAATATCCACATTTATCTGTTACTGATGAACAAATTATGGTTCACTCTGATCCATCGTTGGTTCATGGATCCCAAAGTCCTGCAGGCAGTGTGACAAATCCACATAATTTCCCTGAGTGCTAGGTTGTGCATTTGAGTATCTGATTAAGTTGAAAGATGTGTTAAGAAACATAAAAATCCTCATGTATAAAAATCATGTACATGTAGCTCCCTATGGCTACATATCTCAGAAATCTCTGAGGCATTTTGTTATTCAAAGCAAAATTGGCAGTAATTTACACTCAATAAATTGGTTCCAGATCTGCCTGTTTCAGATGACATCATAAGGACAAGATTTTATGTGTGATTCCCTTACCTTTTGTCAAACTATTCTTTTTAAGAGATTTGCCATCACAAATGCAGATGATAGACTCCCTTGCTCTCCAGAGCATGAAAGAATGTGATAGATCAACAGTTCATATACAAGCTATGTTCTGATCATATCAAATCATCCTTTTTTTTCCAACTTTTTTGAAAAAGGACGTTCTACATTAATGGAAAAATCATTACGTATATCATTCATAATGCATTAATAAAACCTCCATTTGCTACAAACCACAAAGTCTCTGTAGAGAGGTACAATAATTTCTGATTTGTAACCAAAGAAAAGTGAAAATTAAGTCTTGTAGTAGTCAAACCTTGACTGTATGGTTAAAAGTCCATTGCTATTTAACAGATTTACGAAAACAATTGTTTGTTGCAAAACTGATTAATTTGGTTCAGTATTTTTTCAAGGCAGCTGTGAAGAAAGACTTATCTACCTGAAAGTTGTAAATTCATAGAAAAAAGTGGTTCAAAAAATAACAACAGGAACTATAAATTAATATGACAGTGTGAAATTAAGAAAATGAAAATTCAGACTGAAAGAAGAGAAATAATTTCACATGGTGATAGCAATTAGACTTGAAACTTTAAAACAAAAAGAAGTGGAAATATTGAAACAAAAAGGAAAAAAAGTACAGCCCAGCACTGGGAAAAGGATAGTTTAAATAATGTAATAGTTCTTTTATATTTTGAACTTACTAGCTCTGTGATTATGAATGGCTGTAATTTTAGGAGAAAGAAGGTAAAATGTGCTTTGTTCGGATGACAGTAGTACTTAGGTGGCTGCCTATGTGTGTCTGAGATAAAAATGCTGCTGTGAAGTTGCTCATATATCTATACAGTCTATTATTTGAAAGAAAAATTACTTTCAGTGGAAATGCATTAAAGAGGTCCACAGATACCCATTGCTTGACTCCAGTCAAGTTGCAGTTGCAGGGTGAAGTCAACAACATCTTGTACCACTGGTACAAGCATACTCTATGACCTGAAATCAATGAAGTATTTATTGAAAACAGCAAAAACCTCTCCCATCCTTATCTCTTTGTTTGAAGGAAAGCATCAGGTAGCTAATTATTTCTGTTGGCTGTGTGCCAATTGAGGAAATTCTGATTTTTCTGTTGCAATGTGAGCTTAACTGACTGTAATACCTCCACTTTTGACCTTTTTTTTTTTCTTATTTCAGGAAAGCTTGAGAATATGCAAGATCCAACTATATTCGTGGATCTCAATATTTATATGCTCTATTTCCTTCATCTAGGGAGATATAAATGAATTTTGCACCATTTTCCTAGTTACTGGCAATGATGGGTTTGTAGAAAATTTTTTCTTTCACAACGTATTGATAAGACTTACTGCTAGAGTATAATATTCTTGCCCTTTTTTTTTTCATCTGGGAAGTATATATTTGAATGTATTTGTCTTTTTGTCCATATCACAGCATTACAACTAGACCTTTAATTGTTGAAGTACATCAATTCTGTTAGACAGATCAGTGTGTAAGACCCCTTCATCTGAAACAAAATTGATTCTACTGCTTCTTTATATGCTTACATAGGCCATCCTTAGCTGTCTGAAGATATTAGGTAGAGTAGCAGTCCAAATGTAAAACATTCTCCATTCTGTGTTCATGTAAAATATATGAATAATGCCTATTTACATTACCATTTTAATTTTCATTTGAGATATTTTCCAAACATTATAAATTATCTTTTTCTTTGTCAAAAATGCATTTAAATGCAGGTGATTTAAAATAAATAAATAATACACAAAACCAAGTTCTAAATCAATACATTAAAATTGTAGTGAAGCATTTGTTCCCTGAAGGAAATTGTAAAAGATTTGTGCCCTTGTTGTTCTGAAGTACCAGACATTTTATATATCCTTAGAAGGAAATAAACCAAATACTGCAACTTTTGAATAGTGAAAAAGAAACTTCTCAAAAATAGCATGCAAATATGGTCAGTTGATTGAAACTTCTGGTGCATCATGTTAAATTATTCTGTTTTACAACTAATTTATACAAATTATTTTGGACACAGTAAAAAGAACTACTGTTTTTTAATTTCACATATTGAAATTATTCTATCCATATAGAAAAAGTCCAGGCTTTCTTTAGACTGTGTAGTGCATTGGCAAGGCTCTGTTAACGGGGCTTACAGGAGTGGCTCCTATGAGAAGCTGCTAGATATTTCCTTCATGTTTAATAGAACCAATACCAGCCAGATCCAAGATGAACCTGCTACTGTCCAAGGCCAAGCCATCTGAGATGGTGGTAGCACTTCTGGGATAATGTATTTAAGACAGGGAAAAAAGTTATTGAATGGGAGCAGTTGCAGCCAAAGAGAGGAGTGACAATATGTGAGCAAAGCTGCTCTGTGGACACCAAGGTCAGTGAAGAAGGAGGGGGAGGTGTTCCAGGCACCAGAGCAGAGATTCGACAGCAGCGAGATTTATTTGTGGCCTATGGAGGACCCCATGCCAGAGCAGATGGATGCCTGACAGAGGCTGGGACCCTGTGGGAAGTCCATGCTGTAGCAGGCTCCTGGAAGGACTTGTGGACAAAGGCACCCATGCTGGAGCAGGTTTGCAGGTTTGCTGACAGGACTTGTGACTCCATGGGGACTCTTACTGAAACAGTCTGTTCCTGAAGGACTGCACTCCACACTGAACTAGCTTGTGAATAACTGCAGCCCACAGAAAGGACTCATGTTGGAGAAGTTCCTCACATTGGAGGACTGCCTCTCATAGGAGGAACCCCACACTGGAGTAGGAAAAGAGAGGAGTACTCCCTCCTTAGGGGGAAGGAGAGGAAGAGATGATGTGTGATGAACTGACCCTAACCTCTGTTCCCTATTCCCCTGTGCTGTTCAGGGGGAGGATACAAAGAAGTTAGGAATTAAACTGAACTTGGGAAGAAGGCACAGGTGGGGAGAATGCGTTTTAAGATTTGGTTTTATTTCTCATGATGTATCACTATATGCATTCAAATAAGTTGGCGGAATTATGAAAAAATTATATCACAAGAGAATAGATATCAACACCTATATATAACTATCGGTTCTTTATAATGTTTTTTAAATATAGTTTTTTATGCCATTTGTCTACCCTTTGCAATAATGATGAAGTATTAAGAATTTTTTAAAAAGATAACCTCAAATGTTTGGTTCTTATTTGAGTAGATGTTTAGCATTGTTTTTTCTTAATCAAACCAAACCTCCAGTTATAATTATGCAGATTAACAGTAAAAGAGGACAATACTATCATAATACTCTCACACACTGCAGATCCTACCAAGTAATTTGAAAAATAGAACAGTCCTACAATTGTATTTGCTGCTTGTTGAAAATAGTATTAAAGGTTGTTAAATTATATTCTTCATATATGCTCTCTTTCACTGTAACTGTGGTTTTACGGATGTGGGGGATGGAACTGCAGAGACTATACTTACATCTTAAATTCATTAATTACTTGATTGAAGAAAAAATACACACCATTGTGCAGACTATTATTATTTAGGCTTTTTGTTTGTTTTCATCTTCCAATGAAGGGGTGATTTTTAAATTATTACTACTAATGACATATTATCCTGCAGACCATTATTAATAGTATTTGTTTAAGGGTGTATGTTGCAAGAGATCATAGTAGATGTAGATCTAACTAATTTGACTCATTTTCATCCCTTTTTCGAACGCATCATATATTTTTCTTCAGCTTAGTAAAATCTTCTGAATGCTATAAGATATATGGATATCTTTAACACAAGGTTAACAAATGTGAGGTTCTTTTCATAAATCTCCTGATTTCCATTACATGTAAAAACATAAAAAGATCAATGGGTCAGAAAAAAAGGTCCTTTCTGTACCTATTTATTTTAGACTGCCAATCACTAAAACCCTTTTCAGGGAACCAATGATCCTGCAAATCCTGTTTCTTTTTAAAAATCAGCTGTCATCCTGGATATTTTTCTATTAATAGTTTTCCTGCTCTGTGCAATAACGCACTAAAACTGCTTAAGTGGTCACTTTCTTTTTCTTCTGGTACCTCTAATGAAAGGATCAAGACTTTGGCCTTCATCAAGAAAGTGGGGGACTCTATTGGCCGCAGTCTTTTTAAAACCTCAGCTGAGACAGACAGTGTGACTTCAAAGTTGCTCCCAAAATGGCACAGACTCACAGAATGATTTAGGTTGAAAAGACTTCTCAGATCAAGTCCAACCTTTTTGACTTATGACCACCACCTTTTGACTGATCACCACCTTACCAGCCAGACCTAAGTGGCACTAAGTACCACATCCAGTCTTTTCCTAACCACCTCCAGGGACAGTGACTCCACCCCCTCCCTGGCCAGCCCGTTCCAATGCCCAATCACACTTTCTATGAAGAAATTCTTCCTAATGTCCAACCTAAACCTCCCCTGGCGCAGCTTGAGGCTATGTTGTCTTGTCCTGTCACTTATTGCCTGGGAGAAGAGACCAACCCCCACCTGATTACAACTTCCTTTCAGGTAGATATAGAGAGTGATAAGGTCCCTACTAAGCCTCCTTTTCTCCAGGCTAAACAACCCCAGCTCCCTCAGCCACTCTTCATAGTACTTAGCCTCTAGACACTTCACCAGGTTCGTTGTACTTAGCTGGACACGCTCTAGCACATCAATGTCCTTCCTGAACTGAGGTGCCCAGAACTGGACAGAGTACTTGACAATCATTTCCCTGGTCCTGCTGGCCACACTGTTCTTCATACAAACCAGGATGTCATTGGCCTCCTTGGACACCTGGGCCCACTGCTGGTTCATATTCAGCACCCCCAAATCCTTTTCTCCTGAGCTGCTTTCCAGCCACTCTTGTCCCAGCCTGTAGTGCTGAATGGGATTGTTGTGGCCAAAGTGCAGGACGCATCACTTGGCCTTGTTGAACCTCAGGTCCTCATGTTGTCCAGTCCTTGCGGGTTGCAAAGAATTGCAACAGAAATGAGACTGGAAAATAGATGGGAGCGTCTGGATATGGAAATAGCAGAAGAGGGATGTAAAAAAAAAAGTGTTTATGGCATCTATATAGGAAGGTCAAGAAGATCCCTGTGCTGGTACATGCAGCATACTAAGGAGAAGAAAATTAAGGAAAAAAAAATATTGAGGACAGCCCACACCCTGAACTGGATGGGCATCTTAAGACATGAAGGTACAGAGACGAAGGAAAGTTAATCAATCCAAATGATGCATGAAGGTTGACCAGGACTGAAAGAACAAAAAACCTAACTGAGGTCAGCTCCTAAGGGATATAAAAAAGATATCCAAAACTATCATGTGTGCCAACCTAGGAAGAATCTGAGAGGCATGATAACAACTCAATAGACATTGCTTCTTGTCCTCCATCATGAGGCGTCCTGGCCAGGCCACCCCAGTACATGCCCTTTAATCCTTGAGTGTTAGACAGACTACTTGCACAAACATGTGTTCTACTTGTTATAAGGTGTGCATGAGAGTGAATTAAGCATTTTTTTGGTTTAAAATAAAACATTTTAAAATTTCTAAAATAAAACTGTGTTGTCCTCCTACAAGGCCTCATGATAAAGTCTGTTACATAGTTGTTACCAGAAGTCAACATTATTTCCTAAAAAGTCAAAGGAGGTGTAATCACCTGGTACTAATGGCAATGCAGTGATGTTTAATTAAACTGCTGCTATGCTGCTGACTGCAAGACCATACCACAAGACCCCATAAATAAGTGTCTGTGGTGGGTAGACCCTGGCTGAATGCCATGTGCCCACCAAGCCATTCCCCCTCCTCAAATGGACAGTGGAGAAAAAAATTAAAAGAGGCTAATGGTGGAGATAAGGTCAGGAAGGCATCACTCAGAAGTTATTGTCATGGGCAAAACAGATTTGACTTGGGGAGGTTAATTTATTACCAGTCACATCAGAGTAGGGTAATGAGAAATAAAACCAAATCTTAAAACACATTGTCCCTACCTGTGCCTTCTTCCCAAGTTCAGCTTAATTCCTAACTTCTTTATATCCTCCCCCTGAACAGCACAGGGGAATAGGGAATAGAGGTTAGGGTCAGTTCATCACACATCATCTCTTCCTCTCCTTCCCCCTAAGAGGGGAGTACTCCTCTAACTCTTCTCCTGCTCCAGTGTGGGGTTCCTCCTATGAGAGGCAGTAAAATATGGAGAAAGTTGGAGAGAGCAAGTGTTAAATTGTAATGATAAGGATGAACAGCATCAGATTTGCCCTGGAGTTGTTGGAAAAGATGCCTTGCTATTTCTCATTTGCCAAATTGGTTTCTAAAATGTGCATAAATTAAAATATTTCACAGAACTATCTTTTTATTGCTTTTCATTATCCTATAAGAATGGAAAAGAATTATAGTTAACAATTTAAAAATACCATGCCATTCAGAATGAATTCTTGCAACTATATGTAAAAAAAAAGATGCTTGTATATTATGCTTTCTTTTTGGCAATTTTTCCTATATGGAATATATATAAGCAAAATATTTACAGCCTCTCAACCCACTGCTAACTAAATCCTTTTCACAATTAGACATATCTTTTATGCTAACTGGATAAACCAGATAAACAACCACAAATATTAAAGAATTTATGCTCATATTGCAAAGCCTCCTATCTGCTGAGTAAGAGGCATTTTTGGAAACTTAAAATTATCTTTAAAACTGACAATCAGTAATGGAAAACAAAAATTCCACATTGGACAAGAGCTAGAGGTTTTCATTTTTTGAAGAGAGTTTTGTTGTGTCACATGGGAAACAGGGATTGTGTCTAATGGGAGAGCAAAACTATGCAGCATCTATCTTTCAAGCAAGACAATCTCACACCAGCTCTGGTAAGGGTTAAGTGTTTAAGAGATGTCCATCATGTCTTTACCAAAGACAAGAAAAGGTCTTGTTCCCCTAAGTCATTCCTGTATTGACTGAGAACTGAACCAAAATTACACATGAAAAGTAAAGAGTCTGGAGGATAGTGGACTCAGGTTGAAACTTTTGAACTCATGAATATCTTTGAATGGGTATACCTTATAGTCATTATGCTGTAATAAAGGAACAAAATATTATATAGTTCTGTACTACATGGTTTTGTATTTAAATAGCTATGTACATCCTCACGTATAATAGTGTAGGATACCAGTAGGTCAAAGGTATCCTAATATGTCAAATATTAAGACACTTTACTTGCCATATATTTCTTTAATTTACTGAATTGGGCAAGGAAGTCCTATTGCTTTCACTCTAAAACATGCAAACATGGAGCTGATAATTCCTGTGGAAATTCTTGGTTTGGATAACGTTTGTAGACCTTACTAAGTGTTGGCTGCAGAGAAAATGAAAAATCCTTCTTTTCTGTTTACAAAGAATATAAACAAACCAACCAACCAACCAACCTTCCCTCATTTGTTCTCTTCTTTGCTTTCATTATCTAGCCTTTGACATACTGAAGTAACTTGCCATATTATTTTTTTACTTCAATTCCGCCTGGAAACACTTGCCAACCTAGAGCTGTAGTTTAAGTGTTATTAAGGTTATATGGTTCGTCTTCTTGCCCCTTCCAGATCAGCTTCACAACTTCACTGAAAATCCCTTCACAACAGGCCTTTGAAGGAGTATTATAGGCAGAATCCACTTCCTAATGCTTCCCTCAAGCAGTTGCTGACACTATTGCAGCCTTTGAGTATCAGTAACGTTTGCAGTGCAAGTTAGACTGAGGATTATTTTGACCTAGGGACTATGAAGAATTTTTTTGTGCTAAGCTTAGATATGCATGGACCTGACCTTATCTAATACTGTCTTTTTTATTGCCTTTTTTCATAATTTATTTTTTACTCTAGCAAGCTCTTCTAACAAGGTAATTTTATATGTTCTTTCATATGAAGAATCTTGTTGCTGCCTAAATATCATTATGTTTCCAAGAAACTAAATACAGAACTCAGTGGTGTCACATAAAACCAAATGAACCCCAAAACTCTTTGTGAGTCATCTTTGACAGGATGTGTTCACATTAGGATTTTACTTAAGATCAGAGAAGCACTTTTGAGATCAATCTCCCAGGTAGTTCCCATTCTATGGCACTGTTGGTGTCTTAGAGGCATGTGTTGGCGTCATGGAGCAGGGACCTTGCGCACAAGTGAAATTCCTTTTAGATTAAATTAATCTGACCCTGCTAGATAAGGCTCCTGGCCTGCCTACCAGGGTGCCTAGATAAGGCACCCTGGCTATTTAGAAGCATCTGGTTCATGGGACCAAAGTGATTTTAGAGTAATCATCTCTGAAATGTATAACTGACATCAGGTCCACGGCCTCAGTTTTTATCTCTACTAACCTACTCCAACCATGTATCACTGCTTGGTAGTTGTAAAAGGAGTGGATTACCATCCAGCAGTGGCTATTGTAACACCAGAGAAATATGCAAGTCCAATGAAGTTGACAGAATTGTTGCTGTGCAAGAGGAGGCAGCAAATTTCTTTTTACTGTAGGCATAGCCTGGTTATATGGATTGCCTGAAACTTGGGTCTATACTATAGGAGTTTAGGGATATCATAATCAATGGTTGAGACTAACAGTTCTATAAAAGTTTGAATGCTGCTATTAGTAATAAAGAAATTAATTTCTCACTGGAATAATGTAGATTCGATCTAGATATTTAATTGGTAAATACAGCCCTTGAAATACTGCGAAAAACATTTCATAAGCACAAAAGAATAAGGAAATTAATATTTACAGGTTCCTGAGAGGCTGTTACTAAATATAGTAAGTAAAGTGCATGTATTTGTTAGAGCCATCTAGTTATGTACACTTATCAGATGACTGTCATACAAATTAGAAAATCAAAACATCTATTGGATTGTCAAGGTAATGCTCTTCTCAGGGTATGATTCTATCTACAAAGTGCTGTCTAGGTATTTATATAGTCCAGTTCAAAATGGCTTAAGAAAAAGTCTTCCAAATTTCATACCAGGATACTGCTTTGTAATTGAATGTATATCATTCCGAGATTGTTTTACAATTGATTGGCATTCTTTAGACTATATTTATAACACAGCTCTGGTAAAACAAACAAGTATACTCAAATTAGATCCTGAGGAAGCTAATTTTCTTTCTCAGCCACTGCAGTGCATTTGTAATTCTCCTTACTATTGACATAGTGTTGTTATGCTCAGGCATATATCCCATAAAACCTTACTGACAGCTCTAACCTGTTTTATTTTTTTCTTCCTCTTAACCACCCTCATGTAAAACCCTTATGTCCAATGTGTATGTGCTTTCACTGCAGATACAACTGCATGAGATATCGACAAAGTATTACAATTGGTGAAGATATGGAAAGAAGCATGATTTTGGTTTAAAGAAGACTTTTTCTGTCCAACTTGTAGTGAAAATGAAGCCATCATTTGGATTGCTGAAATGAGCCAAGCAGCTGTTAGATGTTGCCTTGCCACACAGAAGAGTATGGCAGAATTTTATTTACCTTTGCAAGTTCTTCAAGCAGCATGGATTAGGCAGAAGCATTTGAAATCTTCAGGCATTGAAATATCTTGAGGATGTTGGTAGAGGTGGGTGTCAAATAAATATCCCTCTAACATAAGTGACCACATGCAGTGGTTATGAACACTGCTCATCTGTGCAGTAGTCATGCTTCCAGTGTTCCAGTTTGCATATGGAAAGTCATGACATGTTCTTATTGTAAGCATGAATGAATTCTTCTTAGTGATCTGGAAGCAGAGATATTTTGTGTTTTTCTCAGAATTTTCCTACATCCTGCTAAAATAGCTGCTAAACCACACATAGGAAGAGAGCACCTGCTGCTTGGTACAGGCTGGAACCAAAGAAAGTGGTATGGAGAGCTCAAAGTGTCACAGGTGGACAGGCTGAAAGTATTGCTGTGGAAAATCTTAAGAAAGACAGATATATTTTGTCAAAACATCTCACAAAGTGACTGGATTAATTAAAGTAACAGAATTCCAAGCAGCTTCTCAATCTGTGCTGGTCCATCTCTTGTGGGTTGACTTTGACAGGTTGTAATTGGGTTAGCATGGCCAGGTTTTGGTAGCAGGGGGAACTACAGGAGTGGCTTCTGTGAGAAGCTGCTGGAAACTTTCCCCCTGTCTGGCAGAGCCAATGCCAGCTGGCTCCAGGATGGACTTACTGCTGGGAAAGGCTGAGCCAATCAGGAATGATAGTAACACTTCTATGATAACATATTTGAGAAGGAAAAAAGTTATTGTGCAGATGTAATTGCAGCCAGAGAAGAGCAAAGTGAGAATATGTGAGAGGAACAACTCTAAAGACACCAAGGTCACTGGGGAAGGAGGGTGAGGAGGTGCTCCAGGCACCTGCTGACATTCCTCTGCAGCCCATGGTGAAGAACATGTTGATACAGATTGTCTCCCTGCAGCCCCTGGAGGTTAGTGGGGGTGAAGAGATCCACCTGCAGTCCATGGAAGAGACCCATGCTGGAGCAGGTGGATGCTCAAAAGATGCTGTGACCCCGTGGGAAGCCCACGCTGGAGCAGGCTCCTGGCAGGGGCCTGTGGAACCATGGAGAGTGGAGCCCACACTGGAGCAGGTTTCCTAGTAGGATTTGTGACCCTGTAAGGGACCCACATTGGAGCAGTTCATGCAAAACTGTCTCCTGTGGGAGGGACCCCACACTGGAGCAGGGAAAAGAGTCTTCTCCCTAATCAGCAGCAGGAAAAATGTGTGATGAACTGGCCATAACCCCCATTACCTGTTTCCCTGTGCCACTGAGGGGAGGAGGCAGAGCTGGAAGCGAGGGAGGGGTAAGGGAAGGTGATTTTAAGATTTGGTTTTGCAAAGACTAGGCACATTTCAGCCAGGCTTGATTCTGAAGCTGTACAGGGTGCAGGAGCCCCAGCACTGACAGCGTGAGTTCTGTGAAGAGAAGCCTGGGCTTCCCTGGGCACAGCTGGTTCCAGCCAGGTCCAACCCACCCACTGCAGGGCACAGCTGAGCCCACTGCTGAGGTGGGGACACCTCGGGGCAAAAGTGTTTAGGAAAGAGGAGAAAACACCATAGAGGGATGGGGGAAGGAACAAAAAGAGTGAGAAAGAGCAGAGGGAATGCCAAGGTGAGAGAAGAAGGAGGCGGGGGTGAGTGGAGGGTCGTTTAGTTTTTGTCTTTGTTTCTCACTATTCTTCTTTTTTTGTGATCATCAAGATATTAAATTCATTTTCCCCAAGCTGATCTGTTTTGCCTGTGATGGCAGCTGGTGACTGATCTCCTTGTCCTTATCTCAACTCATGAGCTTTCTATCTGACTTTCTCCCCCTTTTCCTGCTGAGGAGGTGAGTGATGGACAGAGAGGCTGGTGGGAGTCAGCAGCCATCCAAGGTCCACCCACGATCCAGCACCCATCGTAGGTATTCACACATGATCCAGGTGCACATATCTAGGAGTTCAGGTCCAGAATACTGCCTTTGTGTGGGTGAGCATTAAGTGTTTCAGGAAAAATGAGTTGACTTCCCTGGGAGCTACACAAGCTAAGTGCTGTGTGCTGTCAAGGTCACAGAGTAAGTGGAGTCTAGATGGGAAAAGGGCAAATGTTTACTGTGATATTATGTGTGTACATGTTATGAAGCTTCAGAATTCTTTTAAAATTCATTTAAACATAAAAAACTAAATCCCTTGAAGGCGCAAAATAAAAATTCTTCAGTGAAATGAAATCCCATACTACCTGCTGTTATAGACTAATTGCTCACAATCAATGAACTGTTATCTTTTTCATTTTAAAATTATTAGCACTACTTTGGTTATTAGTGCAATTTGGTGTTATCCTTTTTTCTTTCCAAATTAAAATGCACCGTGATATGCTCTAAAATGAATAAGAAGTTTAATTATTTTTCCAAGGGAAAACATTTAATTTAGGTTTATATTCAATACTTCTGTACAATACATCAGTATTATCATAAAAAGGCAATTTTGTTGTGTGAGTAAAATAATTGAAAAGTGTGTGGGGTGTGTATGGTTAAAATGCTGAGCTGACAATAAGTTGATACAGAAAGAGTTCATCAGTATCTCATAGTCTATATTCTTTGTTTTAAAGATCATTCTCCCCTGTAACTCAGCTTTCCTTTTGCTAAACCATCTCCTGCTTCTGTTTGATCCCTCACACACTTCCTTAGATATCTGATCACTGAATCTTATTTAGTGAATCACTGATTCCCTTTTGAATAAGAGACAATGGTCACACACACAATAGTTTGGTCTCTACCCACTTTTCCTTTGGCTTATCACAATAATCACAGATATCTAGTTATCTATTAGCTTCATTCAAATTCCTTCTGAACAAACTATTTTAATCTTCACGGTTTTGCAGCTGAGATTGTCCCACTGCTGAACTATCTTCTTCAAGTAAGTTTATAGAAGTATTTAGATAATTCTGTTCCTTGTCTTCATATGATATTTTGAGTTATTTTGAATATGACTATTGAATTTCCATAAAACATAAATCTTATGGTTTTACTGGACAGATATTCAGAATACTTGATTTGTTTAAAGTTTTCAAATTTAAAACTACTCTTGTCTCTTTGTGAGTTTTTAAAAGATGACAATATTTAATTTTCTACTTTGAATTTTGATTTTATACTGATTTTTTAATTTTTTTTTTTAATTTAATGGTGCTTCACGTATTTGCTAATCTACACTACCCCACAACACTTCCTATTCTAAAACATCTTCATTTGTTCATTTCAGTCTTGGCTGGTTTATGACAGAGAACAGTCTGTATGGAAGTCAAACAGTCAATTCTAATTAGTCTGTTCTTCCATTTTCACGGGAATTTTCCTCATTCATTTTCATTGTTTGGCTGCATCTAACATTCTTATTTGGCCCTTCAGGATTAAGTCTTTCTGGGTATGAGATTAATTCCATTAGGACTTTTCTTGACCTATACATTACTTCTAGATCAGCTTTCTGATATTTAATTCTGAACTTTCTTGGTTTTGCTTATATGTACATCCAATTCACCACCTCTGGATCATTGTCAAAACATTGAACTTCCTGTCAGTAATTGCAACTCCCTCTTTTTACCATTTTTTCTACATTTGCATTGTATAAAATCTAAGCCAGTGAAGCACTTATGATCCAAGGTGTAAAATATCTCACCACCATTGTGACCCTCTACAAAATCCTATGGTTATGCAGTTTCAATTATGCATTTGGACAGTTCACTGAATTTTCCCTTCAGTACACCCTGCAGCTATAAATTTTCTCAAAGGAGCTGGAAGGGAATCAGAAAAACTTTATTCCATAGAATGAATGATCATGTTTGTTCAGAAATCCGTAAGTTGGAAACATCGTGAACCTGAAAGTTTCTCTGCCTTATGTCTGGGCCAGCATCACTAGTCAATATGCATCTCATGATTCCGTTCCTTACCCTTTGAATCATTGCTCTCTGACAATGATATCAAGGTGAGACTAATCATGTGAGAAAAACAGGTTATTTAAATTGTCTTGTACATATAAGCTTCAAATTACTTTTTTTAAAATATCCTAATTTCTTTAACCTAAATAATTTTTGTCATCATGAAACTAGACAGGACTGTTTTTGTGAAGTGACCTTTCTTTGACCAGATAAGGATTTTTTTGAAAGTGAAGGAAACAAAAGATATTTTAGGAAATGCTGAGAAAATGAAGACATGGCTAGGTACATGCAAAGTAGAGATGAAGTTAAAAATTGTACCGATTACGTCATTAACCATGATGAGTGTGTATAAGAAACTAGAGGAGTGTACATTATCTGCATTCCAGTTGTTTCTCAGTGAGGATGAAGGAAAATGAAACTTCACCTGGGAAATTTTCTCCTGTGATATGTTCAAAGTACATCTGTTACAGAGTTAAAAACGATATTATGTCAGAATTGCCAGGAGAAAAATCTGACTGTTCTTTTAATTTTACGGTGACTTCAGGTAAAGTTAGATTCTTCAGCCTAGGTTTAAATGTGTTTTGAGAGAGAATTATATATTCTGTTCCATTTGTTCAGAAGTTCTTCAGAGTCTTACCATTGCAAAATCAACCTAGAATCACAAATAGAGTGAGAGATAGATAAGACATCATACTTCTCACAACTACTATAAAGATGATCCATAATCTGAGATCTTGCTCTCCTAAGGCTAGGCTGAAAGACGATGATTGTCAAGTACAGGATATACTTGCCTGTGTACATAGGAGCTGGAAGTAGATACGGAAAATGGAAGTATGAATGGGATACCAGGGAGGGATATACAATCATACTCTGACATGCTGAAGCAGAACTGAAAGATGAAAATTCAGATAGATTTAAAAGTGAAGAGAGAGAGGAAGGTGAATAAGATATGAAAGAGAATAAGGAAAGCTGTTAAAGATATATCAGAAACAAAAGAAGAACCAAATAATAATTTTTGCTTTATAGATGGAGTGGTCTGTCACTAATGAAGGACACAGGAAAGTCTGAAGTCCTTGCTACCTTCTTTACCTCATCTTTTCTGGTAAAGACTAGTCTTAGACCTCCTAGATCTTTCTGCCTAGTAGTTGAGCTTGAGGAAGAGACGTACTACCCATAGCAGAGAATGATTTATGAACTACTTAATACAGTTGGGTATGTACAAGTCTGTGCAACCAGACAGGATGCATCTGATGGTGCTGAAGGAGCTGGCAATTGTAATTCTGAGGCTTTTCTCTGAGGTCTTTGAAAGGTCACGTTGACTAGTAGATTTTTCCTGATGACTAGAAAAATACATCTTCATAAAAAACAAAAAGGAGGACCTAGGGAACAACAGGGCAGTCAGCCTCACCTGAGTCCCCAGGACACTATAAAGCAAATTCTCTTAGAAGCCAGTTCAAGACACGTAAAGGTTAAGAAGGTGGTTTGGAACAACTAGCATGGATCTAATAAGGGCACACCGTTCTGTACCAATGATTATGCCTTCTCTGAGAAGATGGCTGGCGCTAGGGAGAGCAGTGAATGACATTTGCTTTAGCAGTACCTAGGCTTTTGACAATGTTGCCCACTGCCTGATGTTGCATCATTGTATCCAAGCTGGGGAGATATGGACTAAATGGGTAAATTTTAAATAGGAAAAAATTAGCTGGACCATTAGGCTTAATGGTTAAAAACCTAATTGACAACCAGTGGTGTTTCTTGGGTGATACTGAAGTTGATGCTGCTTAACTTCTTAATCGAGAGCCTTGTTAGGGGACAGAATATTTCTTCATTAAGTTGATGTGAGACCTCAGACTGGGAGGGCTGCTTGATACACTGGATGGCAGGATTTCTTTCCACAGAGGCTTCGACAAGCTAGAATCTAACAGAAACTCAATAATTCAGCAAAGAGAAAAAGTCCTGCCATCTGAGATGGAATAAACTCATGTAACATTACAACCTGACAGCTAGGAAGATGCAGCACAGGAAAGGATTGTGCAGCCCTGGTGGACAAAACAGTGTAGTTAGCGAGTCAATTACTCCTTTCTCTTTGACACTTTCAGGCCTTATACTCTGCCCGGTATCTTCCCCTCCTGTACAAAAGAGATATTCAAGCTTTAGAAAGTCCAACATTTGGCTAGCAAGATGACTAGGGACTGGAGTAAACGATGCAGGAGGTGAAGAAGACTGAATAGGACTTATTCAGGTTGGAGAAGAGAAGATCAAGGAAATCTAACTGCAAAGGTTAAAGGGGTTTATAGAAAAGACATAATCAGACTTCTGACAGCTATGCAGAGTGAAATAACAAGAGGCAATAGGCACAAATTGCTGCAAAAGACCTTCCAGCAGGCTACATAAAGAAAAAAAAATCAAAAATCATAGTGAGGGTGATTAAACATTAAAGCAGGCTTCTTAGAGAGGCTGTGAGAGCTCCATCCTTGGAGATATTCAAAGCTTGACTCGAAACAGCCCTGAACTGCCTGACCTAACTTTGTTCTTGATCCTGCTTTAAGGAGTATGTAGACGAAATGACTTAGAAAGATCCCTTGTAACCTAAAGCATTTTATTCTTCAAAACCATTGTCCAACATTATTTGTGGTATAGTCAAGCTGCTTGGTTTTTTTCCTGGGGTTGAATTCATTCAGCTTTCCATCTGACCCACACTATGAGTTACTGCAAATCCTATTACCTTTGATTTGATCTATTATATTTGCTTGATTAGCTCTTTCCACAGTAGTTGTTCTTGTCATAGCTGGTAAGCCTGATCTTTGAACCATTAGATATCAACTATCCCTCTGCATCCCCCAGAAACAAGTGGTCTGAGTATTAGTCTTTGAGTAACTACTGTCTTCCCATAAATTGTCATAATATTATATGAATGTCTGGGCTCCTATATCTACAGATTGTAGCATATTCTGGACTGAGGCTTTGATTCAGGCTACTGCTCTATATCACCCCTTACTAATCAACTGGATGAATATATAAATGTGGAATTTTGTTAGCTTGTCTAACTCTTTGCTTTTCTTCTTGCTTTCTGAAAGGCTTCTCTTGCTTACACCATCTAGGCCAAGTATCCTAAGGGGATGCCTCCCTTTGCCTGTGGTTTTATTCTGTATGCTTTTACAAAATTTCCTAAATCTGAATAGGAAGAGGCAACTTGAGCCCCCAGCAC
>NW_021940604.1:39985575-40068364 GCF_001715985.3 Manacus vitellinus
TGAAGTCTAGCCGTGATGATGACATGATGTGTTTATCCAGCTGTGTGCTGGACATTTTGTCCAGAAGGATTCTGTGAGAGACAGTATCAAGAGCTTTACTGAAATCTAAAAAGATGACATCACCTGGCTTCCCTTGATTAACTAGGTGTGTTACCTTGTCATAAAAGGAAATTAGGTTTGGTAAGCAGGACTTTCCCCTCATGAAGCCATGCTGGCTGTGACCAACGACTGTGTTGTCCTTCAGGTCTTTTTCAATATCTCCCAGAATAATCTTCTTCCTAATTTTACCAGTCACTGAAGTGAGACTGACAGGCCTGTAGTTTCTGGGGTCCTCCTTCTTGCCCTTCTTGAAAACTGATATAATGAATGTTAGCCAGCTTCCAGTCAACTGAGACCTCTCCAGATTCCCAAGACTGTTCAAAAGTCATGGAGAGAGGTCTCACAATGACATCAGCTAGCTCTTCAAGTCTTTTTACCTTAATCCCATCAGGCCCCATACACTAATAGGGATCCAGCTGGAGCAGCAGATCCTGTACAATTTCAGGGTCGACTGGAAGTTTGTCATTCTCACAGCCACAGCTCTCTGGGAGCCCCAATAGCCATCATTGGTAATGAAGAGTGAAGTGAAAAAGCATTAAATGTTTTTGCCTTGTCTGTGTCCCTGTTCCTGAGGTGACCATCCTCACCAAACAATGGGTCAATCACCTACTCCAACCACTCCACTTATAGCCAAGGTCAGCTAGAGCAAGATGTTCAGTTGTTCTGAATATCTTCAAGGATAGAGATGCCAAAACCTGTCTTGGAAACCTCTTCTAGAATTAAATCACCTTCTCAAGAAAAGAAAAAAAATAAAAAATTTACAATTAATTTCTTATATTTCAGTTTGTGCTCAGTGCCCCTTTTTCTGTCATTGGGTACCACAGAGAAGAGTTTAGTTCTCTCATCTTCACTCCCTCCCATCAGCTAGTTACATTTACATTATAAGATCTCCTCTGAGCCTTCTCTTCTGAAAGCTGAACAGTCCCAGCTCCTTTGAATATCCCCTCATACATCAGGTGTTCCAATCCTTAAACATCTTCATGGTTCTTCAATAGATGGGCTTTATTATGTCCATATCTCTGTTGTACAGGGAAGTCCAGAAATGTACCCAGTACTTCAGACGTGAGTGACTTAAACTCCTCCTTTAACCTGCTGGCAATGTTCTTCCCAATGCGGCCCAGGATGCTGTTGGCATTTCTTCCTTCAGAGCATGTTGCCGACTCATTCATTTCTTTTTACATTTGAATGTTTAGCTAAAAGTTTAATTTATTTAAATATGGTGTCTTACTAATTGGTGATAAAACTCCTGACCAACTTCCTTTTTTTTTTTTTTCAAAATTTCAGTGAGGACTCTGATATGTATGCATTGCTGTTTGCAGTCAGCTGCATTTTATTTCAGAATTGTCTGTTTTAAAGTTTCTAAAGGATATGTCAGCATCAGGGGAATTATATAGCATACATGTTCTTAGTGAACCATGCCTGGCATACAGGTTTTAATGTTTAATACAATGATCTGAAAAATTTTTTATTACTCCATCTGGCTCTTTATTGACACATTCCTGGATAGGTACATTGACCTGTAATAACGATGAGGGTGGTCACATTGATTGTAATGCCCCATCTTCCATCCTGAAGGAAGGCATGTTACAGATACATTTGAGAGGAGACATTTTGGACTGGACAGAGTGATATAAATTTCAAATAGATAACTTCACTCCTGTCACATAACACGTCTTCCTTACACTAAAACATTTCTTTATCCTTCGCATATCACTCATTTCATCACTTGGGAATTTCTTACTGACCCATTGAAGGCTGAAAACTGAAGTTACTCAGCTACTCATACTAGTAAAATGTATTAAAAACCCCCACATTAAAGTGCCATTATCTTTATTCTCTGCATATAACTAATATGGAATGTCCTCTATGTTTCATGAAATCCATATTTAAAGATCAGAGATTTATTTTGCTTTTATTTTTTTAAAAGAGGATAGAAAAAAGGAAACTCTGAGCCAAATCTTGTCAGTATTTTACTGACAGCATGAAATTGTCTTGCTGTCCCAGAGGTTAATAAGAAAAAAAATCTCTTATCAGACATCAAAGAAAATGCAAAATTATCACAACAGCAAGAAATATTCTTTCATTCTCTAATAATAAACAGTGCACGTTGCTACAGGAAACAAATGTACCCAACTGAATAGATAAATCCATAAATAAGAGCTGACTTTTTGCTTTAGATAAGAAGAAAACTGAAAAATATTCTGCATGTGGTTGAAGCCAAACTGTGTTAGCAACAGTGAGATTTACTAGAAAACACACTGCTTTTAGTGGTCTTTTAGCACTACCCACTAATACACTGTAGAAACTTGTAATAGAAGGCAAACCCCTGGTTGAAGAACTCTCCATTTTTAGATAAGAGGAACACAAAACACCGACAGACAGTATTTTCAAATTAACTTTATAGCTAGAAAGGAAGCAGAAATTATTAGGATCCAATAAAATTGTTCAGGCCCCTTCAGCAGCCCTTAGAGAGAATATATTGCCTAAATCCAAAATGATGTTGCTGAGAAACCACTCAGTTGCTGGTTAGCTCTGGAATTTCATAAGCATGCTTCTTATTTTTTTTCATCTAAGCTTTCCTATACTGAAGAATTACACCTTTGAAACCTTTCTGCATGAGCATCATAGCCACTATCCTGGTAGTGGGAAATGAAAGGTTTTTTCCGGATGTGTTTTGAAAGAAAGGAGTGAGCCCTGATAGTGCTCAAGGATCAATGTTATAGTCCATATTTTCCGGAAAGACTCTTATGCTATGAACGCTGAGTACTTCATGTGTCTTCATAAATTCGTTTGGTAGAGAGGCGAGGTGCTGGATGCACTCTGTTCTGTGTTTTCTTCGAGACCAGTCTGTTTCATACTGCATTTAGAGGGCAGCAAAATGCCTTCCCGGGGCCTGTTCAAAGCTGCCAAACACTCCCTAGGACTTTCAGTGCTTACCTTTAGGCTGGTGGCTAAACAGTAAGCACTTGGGCAAAGGGTAGCTCAAAAAGAATAAGTCAAATATCTATCCTCTGAATCCTAGGCCTTTGCTTTACCATGAATCATCTTAATTCTCAATACATGCAGGCCTTAAAAAGATCTGACTTGTTTTCTTGTCATGAAAAGTCTAATAAACCTTCTTTTTGATTCAAGGATTTTATTTGATTTCAGATTTTTTACTTTGAAAAGACACTATTAATTTCATTTGCTTTTGGTTTGCCAACATCTTGCTTCTCAGTTCCATTTAGCATCAAACAGAATACTAAGCAAGTTATCAGGAATTATTCTGAATTTTCAATAATAATTGTAGAAAAAGTAATATAATGTCAGAAATAAGCAAGGACTTCACCTTTCTAGTGTTAATACTTTTTTACCTGGAATGCAAATAAGTATCTGAGTTTTTTCCTATCACACTAAGAAATAAACAATTGTTTAAGGAAATGGGTGAGAGTTGTTCTCAGTGCTACAGTGCTGAGTCAGTCATGCAGAACTAATTTCCTGGCTGTCTCTGAATGCACATAAAGCTGCTCTGTAGCTGCTGCTGACAATGAACTAGTGACTGGAAAAAGGAATCTTAAACACAGTCACATCTCTTGACTGTTAAAATCCTTTACACAAAGCATGCTGATCTAATGTACTGTAGTAAGCAGTAAAGCAGTATCCTTTTTTTTGAATGTTAGTAAAAGAAGTTTTAATACCTGAAGCTGTTGCTAAGTAACCAACTGCTTCCAAAATATATCTTTCTTGATAATAAAACTGGTTTCTTTTTCTGCTAATTATTATCACTACATTGGAATTTCAACACTAGTATTGTGTAGTGGGAAAAATACCCTAACAATAGAAGATTGTCATACATAACTGAGGATCTCTCATTCATGTGGGAAGCATATTACAAGTCACTTAATTGGAAAGTATGTATTTGAATAAAACTGTCTAATGTTTTGGAAGAAAAATGCAAATGGAAGTAGCTGCCTATGTAAAAAGGGACTTCCTTGTTTCTTTACTACATCATAGGGTGCAAAAAAACCCCCTAACAGATGCCTGCCTTAATACATGATCTTTAAAGCAGGCTTACAAATATTTTTGCTTTCATAAATAAAGTGAACCTCTTTGAATGGTGTTTCAATGCAAAGATGCTCAGAACCAAAAAAACACCATCTATCAAAAGTAAAAGAAAAAACAAATACACTCATGTACGTAGATTAACTAGGACTGCAAGAAAACAGAAGATGCCGACAAGTGGCAATATTGCTTCTAGCTTAATGTAGATCTAGTGTTACTCTTCAGATAAACTTTAATGGCTGCAAGAAGAAGCAGGTGGGAGGAAAGTACACTCAGATCCAAGTTTGCAGTGTTACAGCCCACACAGGGATGTAAATGAAGATTTGGACACAGGATCTGCTCAGCGATGCAGAAGGTTTTACTGCCCTCTAGTAAAATGCAGTTACGAAACTGTCTCTTAAAATGTATGCATGCTGAGTAAACCATTTCAGTTATTGTTACCGAAAATGTGATTAGTCTTGGATTCTCATCTCATTGTTTCCATAGTCAAAGAATAAAACATTTATGTTCATTCTAGAATGGTTTATTTTTGAATTAAGCAAAATAGCAATAATGAAGCACAAAAGCAAGGTCTCTGTGGCTACATCTGCATGAACAAATCTCATGCCAAATTTTCAGCACTGTTATTAGCAAAAGCCTAAGTGGTAGCACTCCCTGAAAAAGAACAGAGTTTTCATAGTGCACTGCAAAAATTCCTGAGTCCTAACTACAGGAGAACTAACTGTGTTGTTTGCATTGTATCAGCACTGAATTAGCAGCTCAAGAGTGAGCATGATTTGTGTCCTTTAATTTCTGCCAGGAGCAACTCTGAGAACTGAATGGCAGCTGAACTGTTTACATAGTGCTTAGATAGCACTGTAGAGAACTGGAAGATATTTGCAGGGAAGTTGTAGATATCCAAAGGAGCAACACAAAAGAAAAAAAGAAATGAAATCATAGTTTAGTTGCCACACACATGCAGTTCCATGCAGTTCCGTACTGCTGGATTATTGCTAACAAGGATGACATGAATGGATGTGTGAGGCTGTCATCTTAAGAAGTCTGACACTGATGGCAATTATTGTAGCTCTGTACACTGTGACTTGTTACATGGTGGAGTGTCTGCCTCTCAAACACCAGGGAAAGTGCTTGGGAAAGGGTATGGACTAACTGCAGACTCACAAAGTACCTAGTGCCTTTTGCCCTGCATCTTGCTTTTATTTATTTATTTATTTAGCCTTTTTTCCCCCTCAGATTTAAAGTAAAAAACTAGTAGGTTTTTCAGGGTCCATGGGAAAATTATATTTGCAATTCTCAACATCAGTCACTGAAAAGTACAAATATTCTGTCAATCCTAGCACTGTGTTTGTATAAAGGAATACTCAATCTCCATATATTCTTATTTATATACCTTCTTAAATATTCAAGTACCTGGAGACAATAAGGCTGGAAATGGGGGAGTATTTATAAAGTAAATATAAATTAAAATAAATATGAAGAAATAGAAAGAGTTTATGTTCATTCATAGAAAAGATCCAAAGAGAAGGTAATGTGGCTCACTTCTGCTTCTTGCACTCCTCTACTGGGGACAGAGAATAGGGGCACTGTCTTGTGCAAGGACCACCACAGTGGAGGGACTTTTCAACCTATCACTCTACCTTTGTATACTCTCTCAAGGTCAACCCATTACTTAAATCTAGAAACTCCTCCTGTCCTACCTTGTACATTGGTGGTGGTCTGGGATCACAGAACCACAACTGGTTTCCTGACCTTTTCTCTTGAAACCTGCTTGGATGTGGATGAGAAATCAGGCTCTCAAATGCTCCAATACCTTGTTCAGTGTAGGAACAGATGCCAAAGGAACACAGCTGAAACAGTTTTCAGCATTTGTTCTGACATGAAGGCTCTTAGATAATTTTCCAATCCAGATTCATGGATTCCAAGAAAAAGAGGTCTGGAAGGGGCTGTGGGAGACAACCTCAGGCAAGCTTCATATAGAAAGCAGAATCATTTGTACCTCAGTCATTGTTGACAGATGCTGACACTAACTGATCTGTCCTTGAAAACCTCAAATAACAGCTACTCTGGGTACTTCAAGGTCTTTCTGTCTTCATTAGGTAAAATCCCTAAAGAATCTTTTCTTTTTACTGCTCTCCTGTTTGCAAACTACTTGCCTCTTTTTCTGCAACTCCTTGGCTAAGTCCTGTTTTACAATTAACTGTCCTAATGACTTATGCACTAAAAGAATATGAGGAAAAAAAGATATTGTTTGAGCTTCCTGGAAATAATAAGCTTACCTTTTAAACACCACAATTTTATTTAAGATATATTTCTTAGCTTTCACTTAAACTTTCTTAAATCAGAGAACACAATCTATTGGTTTTAATTTGAAAATTATTAATTTATTATGTACTTTTACACTGCAATGTGCATGAAATAAGTATTGCATTACAATCATTTGACCTTCCATGGTACATTAGTAGCATTATTTATTACTGTTTTGTTGATTTATTTTTATTGTTATGGTACTAAGCATATTTGGGAGTTTGAGCTATGTGAGAACTTGATCAGATTTATTTCTATTGAGTTTTGTGCAAGCAGGTAGGCGATGTGTTAGTGCTGTTTCTGTGAATGAAAGAAACTTACTCCTATATTAGACACTTCAATAAAAAATATTTTCCATGATTGTGAGTGTGTGTTAGACAGCTCTATAATCTTACATTTCATCAGAATTCTGAAAAGACCTAAATGTGCAATGGTGAAAAATAAAGACTTCAGAGAGCACTCTAGGTAGGTAGTACAGCCACAGCTGTCATCATAATCTCCTTTAGGATTCCTGTTGATAGCAGCAAAGTATTTTCTTCATACCTGCATTCCAAGATATGGTTCATATGTATACATGCATTGTGTCATAAAGAAAAGAAAAGAGATGGGGGTTTTCAACTGAAAGAATGATAGGTGTAAGCATCTTTAGTGAAAAAGACTCAATTTGTTTGAATATAAAGTTAGGACCTGGACACTGCATTGATAAAATGTGCTGATGAGGCTTGGATATCTTTATTTATTTGCATTGTTTTTGGAAGTCACTATCACTTTTGGATGCAGTTCCTAATCTGTATTTCTCTCCCTTTTCCCCCAAACCCGAATTCTCTAAGTGGAATAAATACATAACTAAAAAAATGAAAGAGAATTCAAAGAAGTTCCAGGAATATTTTAAATTACTTTGTGAGTACAATGTGGCCCATGCATTTCTTGTCTTTGGAGATCTCAGATTTTCTAAGCCCTCACCAGATCAAATTGTCTGACAAATCATAACTAATTCTGAATGACAAACAGGATTCTATCAATGTCTGAAAAAGATATAAACATTTTCTTGTCATGGATCTTATGAAATTACAGCCTTTGGATTTTTTTTAAGAAAATAAAAGTGCTCCAGGAGATTTTGCTCCTCTCCTGGTTTCTGCACAAGGCAGTTTTCTCCCTGTCCTTTGAGTATTTGATTCACAATCTTTTCTTCGTGAGCCATCTCCTGTGTGAACATTTGATGAGGAACGCCCTGCTGTGTAAATGGGGAAACACATATTCACATCTCTGCTATGCCTGATTTAGACCAGAACAGTGATTTTCAGCCTTTGTTCTGTAGATCCCTGTGGTTTGCAAAACAGCAAATAAAAAGCCAAGTTCATGTATGCTATGGAACTCTACAGACATGTGACATTTCGGAAGGGATCCATACCTCCTTTGGGAAATGTATGCAGGTAAACTAATGGAAAGAGACTGCAAAACTGTGGACTAGAAATTTGGAATAGCCACTCTCAATGGTGTCTTAGTTCTCATGCTGTTTGGAAGCTCATGTGTTTTCTGGATGAAATTGTTTCACTTCATAGGAAGGATTACGTATTCACTGAAGGGGCGAGGCAAGGGCTGATAATGCCCTTGTCTGTGAAGTCTCTGCAAAATACAGGTATGGAACTATTGAGACAAAGTCAAACAGTTTGAACAGATGCTTATCTAGAGCTCAGAGGCAGTTGTATTCTTTTTATTCCTTTTTCTTTTTTTTTTTTAAACTCAATGCTCTATAATAGTAAAAGGAAATTTTATAAAAGAGAAGAGAATGATGAAAATTAAATCGCTTTGAGGAAAATGGTGAGAATAAGCTCTCTGTATATATATCTGAATCCTGAAAGAATGCTTGGGTGAAATCAGCATCACCTCTTGTTCTCCCCCATACTGTGAAGTCTTTCCGAATCAGTAGCAAAAATAGGAATGATTGAATCACTGAAGCTGTGAACATTACAAGATGCACACTCCAACAAACATAAAATGCGTGAGTGCCTGGTGAGCATTAGGAAATCTGTCACTATGAACAATTGAAAAAGACAAGTTTAAATAGACCGAGGAATTCCAGTGTTAACTTACTTTCAAACAAAATATTTTCAAAATTGTCATGATCACTCTTTTTTTTTTTTAACTGAAGATTGGCTGCATGAAAAATAAGTTAATTTAAATTCTTTTCAGGTAAGTGCAAAAAAAAAATTATGGGAAAGGTAAGCACAAAAAAAAAGATTATGGGAAAGCTATTAAAAATGTAAACAAAATCATTCATACACTGACTACTTTCCTTTTTTTGGTAGAACTTTCAAAAACACCTTTTCATATTATGAGTAACTCCACGTTACAGCCTCTCATGGGGTTCTGAAGGTCCTACAGCTAAAGATTCCTTAGTTTTTCTTGAAAGAAAGAAAAAGCTTTCTGTTTGAAAAGTCTACCATTTTTGTCAATAACTTGTGAGAGTCCTGTGTGGGATTGATTCCACAGTGAAAGAGTTCAAGCCCTGCAGAGACCCCATCAGGCTGCTCCAGGGGCACCTATCATATTGGCTGTCACAGCAAAGTGGCAAGTGGGGGAGTGACCATTAAAAGCATTAGAAACAGTTTGCCTCCAGAGTGTTTTGTTCTGTGAGTTATTTTAGCTTGTTTAATTCAATAGAGAAGAAGATGGGAAATGATAATGAGGGCTAAGGAGAATGGGATTGTCTTGAGATACTTAATACCACTCTCAGTAGGCAGATGGATTATCTGAAAGGAGGAATAAAAATTGCATTTTTTGAAAGCAACTCTAAGCTTCAGGAAACCAGGGAAATAGTTTTCTGTTATATTTGTGGGCATAGTCTCAACTGCAAGATATTTAAATATCTAGTACCCCTGAAGCACATAACGTCTGCTCATTTAGCTATCAAAATGGTTTTGTTGATTTTAGTATTTAACCTTTAGCCCAAATGGTAGAAACAGAATGCTAAGGAAATCTTCGTAATGTTTGTGAATATAATAAGGGTAAAGTGTCAGAAAGTAGGTTTCTGTCTTTCTTACCACTTCATTCCTTTGCAGTATAAACACTTTGTAAATGATCTGTGCACTTTCATGTTTCAACTTTCTTACTTACACTGCATGTTAGATGGAAGTGCTAACTTTAAAATTAGTCATCCTAATGGGCAAAGCACTGGAAAAAAGATGGCTGTTCTGAACATAACAGGCTTTACATTAAATTCTGAGCACAGATTAGATGAATTGTGGAATTATACCTAATACTCTTAAAGGGTTTTAGTGATCAAACACACAGTAGATCCATGCTGACATTAGGTCTAACACATCTAAGATATACGTAATAGAGATCCAGGGTCCTACAGACCTGCAGTCCTATTGGTTTATATTCAAACTTCTGCAGTGTAAAAATGTTGACTGAAAATGCTCATGGTTTTCTGTAGTCAATAGTATCTGCAGTGGTGTTTCTGGACAGTCCTGACCCTGCGTAGCTCACAGACTATGTGCTGTATGAATCTGCTATAATTCTTTGTAGCCCTCTTACACTGTAAGTAGACTGCTACTTGCAAGTTATAGCTTATTGCTGATGTGATAAAAATATTTCCACCTTCACAATAGGACATTAACATGAAATCTGTTATGATAACCTATGAAATTATATACATTTGTAATATTATATTTCTTGAGAGATTTAAATGAATGTATTTTATGTACCACTGATATGCTAGTGTTCACTTAGCACTGAGGAATGATTTTCCCCATCCACAGAATGGATTTAATCTTAGTTAGTTGTTTGATTCTCCTAGACTATTTCATAAGATAAGGAGAAGTATCTAAAGCCCATGACATCTAAGACAGATAAACTCCTGTCTGAAATCTTCTGTCTGTCCAGGACTAGACTATTCAGCTGAAGTTAAGTGAGATAAATCTCATCCATAGTACAGAGGGCAGCTACAGAGGAGCTTCAGATCCCTTAAGATGGGAAGTGCTCCTCATGCTTGCAGAGGAATCTGGCAGCTTTGGCTGTTGTCAGAAGTAACTGTGAATAGTTCAATATGGTTAAGTACAGTGAAGAACGAAAAAGCTGATAAGTTTGAGTTGCAAACAGATTAACTATAAGTAATGAACTTGGTGTGAGTTTTCACAGCAAAGGATGAAACTAAATGATCATTTTTACTAGCAGTCAGACTGCATGAAAAAAATAGCACTATCTGGTATTACCATTTATGAATATCTGCATTTTAGACATTTGTAAATGTTTTTATTGCATTCTACAGCCTTATTATTTAGGGAGAAACAAATTGAAGAAACAAATTGGATTTACGTGGCAAAGGTTTGGTAGCTGGGGGCTGCACGAGTGGCCTTTGTGAGAAGACATCAGGTGCTACCCCTATGTCAGACAGAGCCAGATCCAGCTGGCTCCAAGATAAACTCACCACTGGGCACAACTGAGTCCATCAGAAACATCGGGAGCACCACTCTGATATCATATTTAAGAAAGGAAAAAAAGTGCTGCACACAGAAACTGGGATAGAGGAGTGAGAATATGTAAGAGAAACAGCTCTGCAGGCATCAAGGTCAGTGCAGAAAGAGGGGAAGGAGGTACTCCATGCATCAAAGCAGAGATTCTCCTGCAGCCTGCAGAGAGGGTCGCAGTGGCACATGTTGTTCCTTGCATCCTATGGAGATCCACCATGGAGCAGATATCCAGCTGCAGCCTATAGATAACCCCACAGGAGAGCAGGTGAATGTCTCTTAAACGAAGTTGTGACTCAGAAAGGGCCCATGCTGGAATTCCTGGCAGGAACTGCAGCCCACAGAGAGAACACAACACAGGAGCAGGTTTGTTGACAGACTTGTGACCCCATGAGGAACCCATGCATGAGCAGTCTGTTCCTGAAAGAAAGATGGGTGGGGGAAAGGTGGTTTGTTTTTTTTTGTTTGGGTTGGGGTTTTTTTGTGGAGGGTTTTTTATTTGTTTGTTTTTAATTTATTCTTATTTCTTATTAATATACTTTGCTTAATTGGCAATAAATTAAATAATTTTTCCCAAGTCCAGTCTGTTTTCCCCATGACAATAACTGGTAAGTAATCTTCCTTATCTCAGCCCATGAGTTCTTTATGTTTTCTCCCTATATCTTCATAAGGAGGGAGAGTGATAGAGTAGCTGGGTGGGCATCTGGCAACTAGCCAAGGTCAGCCTACCACAAAATAATAAAATTTGTTTTTTTTCCTGAACCTGAGACTCTGGAAAATAGATGTCAGGCAAGAGATAGAAAAGTAACTTACTGGGGATGAAAATAAAGTCCCCAAAACTCTAAGGCTTCATCTATACACAAGGCTAAAGCAATGTAATTAGGTATATGATTAATCATGGCTCAGTTAACAATCTAAATCTTTCCTGATGAAACCAGATTTAAACATGCATAAGATAGGCTGGTTGAACTAGGAAAAAAGATGAGACAGTCCAGTACAACTTGATGGAACAGATGATGAATTTCAGACTAATATAAAAACAGCCCCTAACCAGTACAAGATACAGAAGGTTTTTTTAAAATATAAATTTCATAACAAGTCCTGTAAAAAATGACCATGTTTATTTCTATATTTTTTTCACATTTTAAAACTTCTCATTCTTTATTACTTCTATATTCCCCTGGAGTACTCCATGACTCCTAATCATACAGTCTGTGTGAGCTGTGGTAGACGTGACTGTAGAATTTGAATAAAGAAATTGAAACATTTGAATTAGACTTCCCCTTGCAGAAACACTTGTCAGTTACTGAACTGATCTGTTTCCCGTGTGAACTGATGCAAGAAGGGCTTTTAAATGTGTGCCATTGAAGTGCATTTTAAAGGCTGTTTTTTTCAAAAACTTTTCATACTACCCTCAAATGTATGTAACTTTTTGTTAACACTGCTTTTTTGGGCACTTGCCGAAATAAATCTATAATTCAAATCTATTGTCTATTTGCCAGTTTGGAATTTTTTCTGTGTCTGCATCCTAAGTATTGAGAAAACTCAGGACTTTCTAGGAAAAAAGGTTAAATTCTAAAGGCGATTTCCTGGCTTTGATCTTTGTGCACCAATGCCAATAACAGAGCCACAATGAGGAATGGGGGTACGCTCCAACTCCACCTTCCTACTTTGAAAAAATTGAGGAAAAGGATTTAGGCAAAATGAAGTAAAGTTGATCTACTGAAAGAATAATACTGAATGTATAATACTGAATGCAGTATCTTATATATACAGGTAAAGTATCACCTGCAGTTTTTTTGCCTGCTCCAAGGATGACTCACTTGCAGACCACACGAATCTGCATCACCCGGTAACAGGAAGTGTATGATTTCCTTCAGAGACAGACAGGGGAGCTCTTCACACTGACATCATGGAAGTAGATGCTTTAGGAATACTTCAGAAAGACTGATGAGTTGGATTTTATCCTTTTTCAGAAAAAATTTCTGATCTTTTTTGAGTAGCCTTTCTAATATGCATGTCAAAAAGGAGATTGCTATTTCTGATCTCCATAAAAGAAATGTATGAGTAAAATATGGCAGCTATTACTATTTCTAGACCGGGTTTTGATCTCAGTAGCATATTGCACTGGCTGTTTTGTAATTAGGTGCCATTAAAGGAGGATGTCTATCAAAATGTTCACAAGGATGGTGGTCAATCTCTGTCAGATTTATTGAAAGCAAATACATTTACAAGTTCCATCATAAATCTTGGTCAAGTAATGAGATTCTCAACTTATTTTCCCCAAAGTGGTTAATACATTATGCAGGCAAAATGGCATGGTACACAACAGTTCAATTTCATCAGCTCTTCACACAGCAATGAAATCACAAACCAGTACTGTTCAAATTTTGATTTATTTCATTGTTGTATATTAGCCTAGAATACATGCATGCATGGAACATTTTGGCTGAATACATGTTTAAAATCCCCAAGAATTCTCTCATATCTGTTAGAATTCTAACAATAAAATGTCAAACTCTTACTTAATAACAAAATCGAGTATGCACACTTTTAATATTTCACTATGAAATGTTTAAATTAGTATTTTGAAATTATTACTCAAGACAGGCCTCACTTACACTGATATTGATAACACACAAATAATGTGTAGAGCCAAATTATACAGAACAGCTTCTTGAACCTCCTAACTTTCGGTAAGAAGTTCTAAACAAGAACTTGGTTCCACTGTATATCTGAAATAATAAATTATATAATGCAACGTTGAGCTCAAGGGGAACTTTCTAAATTTGGGGCTATAGGTTATTATTTGTCATCTATCTCAAAAATGTTTAGGTATTTTTTAAAGACCAATTTTTACTTTGATGCTGGAGGAAGCCACATAATGGTAAATAGTGTTCTTTTGAGCATATTTAACGTGGAGGTAGGAACTTGTGGTTCATCTTCCTGCACTGATCAATGACTGAGCAATCAGTTGGTGTTTAGGGAATTCATATAACTAGCATGAGATGTGGTTTCAGACTCCCTCATTTAGAAAAGGGAACTGAAATTGCTTGATACTCTTCAAGGTGTGCTCTGCTCACAGAATAAGCAAAGAACATAGTGTCCTCCAGAATTTTACAGCTTCTCATTTCCTCCACCTAAAACTAAATGGGAAATTTGGATTAAATTGAGAAGTAGTCTGGGGAGAAAAGAGTAGGTTGTTTAAATGATTATGCTGCTGAAGAAGAAATTCTTCTCCAATATAAGGCTATATTTATCTGTGTGGGTGTATTTACAACTATACTGAATGTTAGGTTTAATTGTAAATTTATTTTTAAGCCTGTAACTGCTGATCTCATGCAAAAAATTCCTTAGATCAAGCCCCAGTAGGTGGTCATACCTCAAATTCAGCAGTACGTGGAATGTCCAAGTGCAACATAGTGATGTCTATAGGCCCTTCATGCTGTGTATGGAAAATACCCATATACTGAAAGTTGTAACTGCAGTAAATCCAGCAATGGTGATTTTGCAACTTCTTGGTCTGTCATTTCTAGCCTTCTACAAACTTCTGTTTCTTTTTACTTTGCTTGTGATTAGATCAAGTAAGGAAAGAAAGAAGGTCTGATCCTAAAATGACTTTGAACATCATATTGTTGACCACTGTAGGGTGGGTCCAAATTAGTGCATGTGAAAATGGGGATTTTGTGTCTTAAATCATGTGAAGATGACCTTCAGATTAGACCCTGGGGATAACTGTGTGCTATATTACTCGATGGATGTTGTTCCTGAAAGGTGTTACTGCTTTGTTCTGCTTAGGTGAGCAAAACAGTCAGATTGGAATTGATGTTTATGCACTATGCATTCATTTTTGGCATAAATTCAGTTTAATGTTTCCATTGTATATATCCTTTCTGCTCTTTTTTTCATTGTATATGAAGACTGGACAGAGACAATATTGAGAAATTGAAGAAGAATTGTACATCAATTTGTTGATTTTGTTATAGTTTCTATCCAGAAAAATTTTAGACTCTAGAATTAAACATCTAAATATAAGCTGCATTTTTCCTATGTTTGAAATGCTGGAAGCAAGCCACAATTTTCTGGATTCACAGTGTAGCACTGAAGATCAATATTACCCTCTATGAATAAATGTTGTATCTTGGCTGACTATACAACACAATTTGGAAGCTCTCCCACAACTAGATTCAAGAACAGATCCACATTTATCATGTAAGTAAATATATCATTTGGGTTTAAATGATCGTGCCTTTTTTTTTTTTTTTTTTTTTTTTCCCTGCCCAAGGAAAGAGGAATTTGATGACTTGCTGAAGGTTTCAGGAAGCCCCAGAGAAATGACTGCTGTGTTTCATGATCAGTTAGGACACACAGGATTTATGTACTGTGATAAACATGATCTGGCTACCTAGATAAACTGCTGTTTGCAATTTTAATGTCTAAAAGACAGCAGCAACTACAGGGCTCACAAAGTATATGATGGCATATTCTCAACCATATGGTGTCCTTTCTGGATGTTTCTCTTGAGTTTTGTTGTGAAGAGGCTTAAAGGAGAAGAAAATGTATTTCCTTGGCTAAAATTCTACTCACTCATAAGTAAAAATGTCCAGAATTATATCCTTTCCCTACTGACAGAGTATTGTAACCCTGCAGTGAGCAACTTGTGCCAAACATTGTTTCTATGACTAGTAGATCACAAATTGATACTGGGCGCCTGACACAAAATAGTTGGTGGCAACTCTAGATAGAAGTGTTACAAATCTAGAGAATTTTTGAAGGAAACTAGTAGTTATAGCTGTTCTTTCAAAACTCCATTGTGGAGGAGAAAAACAGCAAGTGGAATCAGAAGGATCAGGGAAGTAATCAGGAATGAGGTATGAATGGAATAAAATGGTGTCCAAAAAGAGTCGTATATGATATCATGGTGCACTGTAACCTTCTCTCTGTAGCCCCTGCTGTAAGTTCACAGCCCACTGCCGGGGTTTTAGCTGCTTGTGTAAGGGGTCCAGCTTTGTCATGCTCCAGCTGTGTCACCTTGACTCAGACTGATGAGACAAAGCTGTGAGACCGTCTGTACAGTGATAAGAAAGAAAAAGATTACAAAGAGCAGTAGGAATGCTGATCCGCGATTGCTAGGAGATCAAGGATTCCTGAGAGAAAACATCCACATGGAATGCTAACATCTTGAAGAAAAGAAATGAATATAGCTGGAGATTGGTCTAGTCAGGGACAGTGGGGAGCTGCCAGGTTGGGATTGATCCATCAGGGCTGTCAGTCCTGATGGAGTGGGAGGAAGGCAGCAGCTCTTCACTTGTGGTGATGGCTCTTGGGAACCATGACCACCAACACTTAGCACCTCAGCACCATCTACCTGGCTGGTAAACACTCTCCAGGTGCTGTACTGGAGTGTGAGCACACCCATGCTTAACCTCATAGCCCACTAAATACTAGCTGTGTTTTACATGCACTGGCCAATAAATAATTGTTCTGAACCTGTGAGTTACCCATATTCTGCTTTCAGAGTGTTTTTGTTCCATGCTAATGATGCCCAAACAGACTGACTATGAAAATACTTTGTAGAGGTTAAGGGGTGATTTTATTATTATGCTGGGAAACCACCATGAATATTTGAGAAAGTAGCAGCTTAATAGAAAAGGAACGTGATCTTGGAAGAAGTGCTCTACATTTCTAGAATTAAAAGAAATTAAAAAACTAATATAGCAGAAGGTACAGTGTTCCTGAGATAGATGAAGAATAATTTGCTGCAACCATACATCTAGGAGAGCTCTGATGCTCAGAGCTATCTGACATTAAATCATGTCAAGCAGGAGCAAACAGCAATTGAAAAAAAATCATTAATGTTTTTAATTAGGTTGTCTTGAAGTCTCATCTGCATTCTAAAAGCAAAGGGCTTTTCAGTAAAAATCATGGCCAACTTCTGTAACAAGGAAACTGGCTGTACTCAGACTGAATTGGGCCCTAAATTTGTTGCTTGGCAAGAGCAGGGAAATGTTTTGCTCTGGTTTCTGACTCCATTGGCAGTGGTGCTTGTTAATCACACAACCCATTACAATGCACTGTACAAGGAGGAATCTCAAAAACATCTTATTGCTGAGCTAAAGGCTATAAAGTGCAGTCTTTTCTGCTAACCAGATTTGTGTTCTGTTGTGTTTAATGGTAGTTGTGCCAGTCCATGATTGCTCACAAATGGTGACTAGAGACTGTGGCTGAGAACCCTCAGTGTGAGTGCAATGAGGGGAGGACCTCAGAGCTCATGTTTTGAAGCAATATTTAGGCTAGCGTAACACTGAGCAATAAAAAGAGACAATAACATGGAAAAGGAAGGCTAAAAATGTTTAATTACTTTACCCTGATGACCCTTCTCCTTTCCAAATTGGCAAGTAGGAATTGAAACTTGCCAAGCATGTTTTATTTTTAAATCTTTTATCCACTGGCCAATCTGCACATTGCATCAGACTTCATATATGTTTTTTACAGTTTTGTATGGGTTTTCAGCCTGTATATACCTGTGTGTTCACGCACACACACTTAGAGAACTGACACATGCAGGGGCAACTCTGACTGTGGGGGGTGTGTGGGTCCATCCTCCACTGAATTTTGTAACTAGGTAAAATCTCCCTGAGTCATTCTTCCCTCTTTGCTCAGTGTAGTGGCAGCAGCAGCAGCAAGACTAGCATCAAGATGAGCTCTGCAGCCCACTGAAGGAAGTACTCTGTACCCATGCAGTAACCCTTTGAGGGAAGGAATCCCCCTGCCCCCAGTACCTTCCATCCTTCCTCCTCAGGAAAGCACCCACATACAGAGTACTTTAGTATGTTGGATGCTCCTTTTCATGTGGGAGATGGGCAGCACTGCAGCTGTGTACACTTGCATTTATACTACCCAATTCCTGTTCTCCTTTCTAGTGCAGAAACAACCCAACTAGCAAACAACTAATATTTTTTGCATATCAGCATTCTAGTGAAAGTGAGTGATTCAAATTGGGGTATTGGTTAGTAAGCAACATTTGGCAGTATCTGATGGCTCGTAACTCATTGGAGTGTAATTTTGTTCACTCAGTTAAATTACTTTCAGTTATTTTTCCATTTTTCTATTCAATGAGAAATAAATAGAGAGAGTAGCTGTTTTTCTGGGAATAAGGTATTTTAATCCCTTTTTTGGGGATGCCACAGATGGATATCACTTCATAACTGAAGACTTTAAGCTAACTTCCTAGAAGGAGTTGTGTGCACATTCTGTCAGTTGCGTGCATTCCTGGATGTGCACTTCCACTTTGGACCTTTGCATGGTCCAAAGGCTCAATAATTTTTTGTGTTACAGTTGTGACTGAAAAGGGCTTTCATCATTACTATGCCCTGGCTGATCAGCAGAGAAAGTAAGAAGTGACAGGTTGAAAAAAAGACCATAACTTAAAAATGAAAACAATGCACTTATGAAGGTGGATTCATGTAGTTAGCGTATTTTTAATTTTTACAAAAGCTAATTATTTATTACCAATGTCTGGCTCAAAATAATCCTAAAAAATTAATCATTCCCAATTTTAAACATTTGACAACTACAAGGCAAAATTAATAAATGGACCTTAGCAATAAAAAGCACAGTCTTGTTTTGGAAGTAGCTGCTTTTCCTCTCAGACGAGAAAGAAAATCAGATATGTAGCTATGAATTTGATTTTTTTTAATATATATATGTATATATATATGACTCTATGTGGATTACTTAAGGGAAACATTGTACCCGTCTTTAAAAACTGTAGAAAGGACTCTGGGAATTACCAATCTGTCAGTCTCACCTCTGTGCCTGGAAAGATCATGGAACAGATCCTCCTAGAATATGTGATAAGGCAAATGGAGGGCAAGAAGGTGATTTGGGACAGACAGCACAGCTTCAGCAAGGGCAATGCCAACTTACTGACTTTCTATGATGGAGTGATTACATCTGTAGACAAGGGAAGGGCTACACATGTCATTTACCTGGACTTCTGTAAAGCTTTTGACATGGTTCCAGACAACATCCTTCTTTTTAAATTGGAGAGGTGGATTTGATGTGTGACTGTTAGATGGATGAGGAATATGTTGGATAGTCACATTCAGAGGGTTGTGGCCAATGACTCCCAATGGACATTGATGACAAGTAGTGTCCCTCAGGGATCCATATTTGGTAACCAGTGTTATTTAATGTTTTCATTAATGACATGGACAGTGGGATCAAGTGCACCCTCCTAAGGTTTGCAGATGACACAAAGGTGAGTGGTGCAGTTGAGACACCTGAGGGATGGGATGCCATCCAAAGAAATCCAGACAAACTCGAGAAGTGGGTCCATGAGAATCTCAGAAGGTTTAACAAGACCAAGTACAAGGTGCTGCACTTGGGTCAGGGCAACTCCTAGTATCAGTATAGGCTGGCAGATGAACAGATCTAGAGCAGCTCTGAGGAGAAGGATTTTGGGGGGCTGGTGGATGAGAGGCTGGACCTGAACCAGCAATGTGCAGTTGCAGCCCAGAAAGCCAATTTTATCCTGAGCTGCACCAAAAGCAGTGTGGCCAGCAGGTTGAGGGAGGTGATTCTGCCCCTCTACTCTGCTCTTGTGAGACCCCACCTGGAGTGCTGCATCCAGCTCTGGGGTCCTTAGCACAGAAAAGGCATGGACCTGTTGGAACAAGTCCAGAGGAGGACCATGAAGATGATTAGAGGGATGGAGCATCTCCCCTATGAAGAATGGCTAAAAGAATTGGGGTTGTTCAGCCTGGAGAAGAGAAGGTTCTGTCAAGACCTTATTATAGCTTTACAGTACTTGAAGGAAGCTTATAAGAAAGACAGGGATAAACTTTTTAGCAGAGCCTGTTGCAACAGAACAGGGGGTAATGGTTTTAAACTAAGAGAGGATATATTTAGATTAGATATAAGGAAGAAGGTTTTTTTCAATGAGGGTGGTAAAACACAGAAATAAGTTGCCCAGAGAAGTTGTGGATGCCCCATCCCTGGACACATTAAAGGCAAGGTTGGAAAGGACTCTGACCAACCTGATCTAACTGAAGATGTCCCTGCTCATTGTAAGGCGTTGAACTAGATTACCTTTAAAAGGTCCCTTCCAACTCAAAGTATTCTATGATTCTGTGTATATAAAATCTATCTCCAATTTTGACAATAGTTCTGTTTTTGTTTTAGATTTTAATACAGTTCCTTTGCATATTCCAACAAATGACCAAAGTATATTGTAATCATGTCAATTCTGTATCCAATTTATTTTTCAGATATTCAGTGTGCTGAATCATAGTTATCTTAAAGACCACATTTCTGTTCATTACCTGTCAGACTGGCTGTGCTCTATAGCAGCAGTGTAACCAATGAAGTCCAGGAAGAATGCATTCCCTTGCATTCCGTGGCTTATTAACTGCTTTAAGACTATATCTTAGCTAATAATAACCCATATATTTCAGTCAGGTTCTATGCCTCTTCCTTTTCTGGTAATTCTCTTCAGTGAAGTATTGCATAACAATATTATTAACAAATTAAATTGAACAGTAGAATGAGTGACCAACAATACATGATGAAACACTCATAAATATTTTTTTTTTTTTTGCCTTGCGCAAGGTTAGATTTCCTAGATATAAAGGATAGTAAACTGATGTGTATAAATTAACAACATCCTTTCCCTTTTGTGAATTTCAAAATACATGAATCTGGATGTAAGCAAACAGAAAACCTTGTCTTGCCATGATTTCCAATATATAATAACATAGGGAACACTTGTAATCTATCAAAAAACTTAGATATCAATAATTCTTATTCTAAAGTAAATAAGTCAAAATGGGAAATTTGAAACTGCACATGGTATTCAAGAAGAAATAATTTTTTACAGAATCTTCAGGTCTTCCAGGCATGCATCTTATTGATACAAAATAAATTTAATATTTTAATAATTACGACATAATAAACACAGTTTTCATTTCTCTTTTTACCAATATTTATACTTTTTTTGACGTGGTAATTTAGAGACAGTGTCATCTGAGGTGGCTTAGGGTGGTTCAAGATTATGCTTAAGATTTCTTAGTGAAAGATTTCTTTTGAGCTTTTCAGCTACTGGTCCAAAAATTTGAGTTGGTCTCATATAGGGCCTGTGCATACCTGACAGACCGATGCAGATATCTTGGAGACCCGAGGATATTGCAAGTGGCATTAGGAGCTGTGTTTAGTCAACTGTATTGTCTTTTTCAGATAGATTTTACAAAACTTAACTTCAGCCATCAGAAAGATAAGGGAAGGATTCAATTCAATGTTGATGCCTAAATTAGGTCTCTGCCTCTGTCATGTGGCATATATATATCATTCCTGTGCAGGTATCTCAGACAATTTAGGAAATCTCAAATGGCCCTAGGTGTCATTTTGGCAAATGAATTCATCAATTCACTTGCCGGGATTCTTACTGAAGCCTAGTTGATAAGAGACTTAAGTGCAATTCAGCATACGTCAATGCTTGTTTACCTATTGGGTTAATTCTGCCCAATTTTTTTATCTTCTTGAGGCTGTCATTAATTCTTTCTGGAGTCACCAAGCTATGGAGAAAGCCTATACAATTAAGACCTCTCTAAACCTTAAAAGTTTAGGATAAGTTTGAGGGTTTAAAGTAAAATACTTAAGTTTTGGATAGTTTAAGGCAGATAAGATAAAAAGATAAAAGATGTCACAGGTGTGAAAGTGTTTAGTCTCTTTTCACACACCAAAATAAGAGGAATCAAAAATCAAGAGAAAGCATTATTTTTATTCTGAGCAATTCAATCTTCATTATACTAAAGTCAACTGTTAACCTTAGCTATACATAGAAAATTATAATTCCTGAGAGCTCTGACATGTTTTGCCATTTCCCACTGCTGCAGTGTATGAGGTTATTGCCCTAGCTCTCTATCCTAAGCAGGCAGTATATCTGTTTCTCACTGCTGCAGTTAATAACCTGGTATATGAACACAAACAATTGCTGACTGCAATTAACATTCTGGTCTGAGAACTGCAATGCTCCATAATAGACATGTTGCCTGCTCTGTGTCCCTGCAGTAGAGTAACAAACAGTTGACTACTGTAAACTCTTCATAAATCACAGCATAAATATAAAGATAACAGGTCAACCCCTTGGTAGACACCTCATTTAGGGGAAAAAAAAAACAATCAAAGAAATCCAAGCCATACCAAAACAATGAAGGGCATGCATTTTTTTTCTTCAGAAGGATCACATAAGTTCATATTGAAAAAGAACAAAGTAGATGGTAATAAATGCCAGATTGTCTTTAGAAATCTGATGAGAAAGACCATTCCCTAGTTCAAAAAATTTAAATCTGTAACACACAACTTTATCATCTTAATAACTTCATGAAATAAGGAGTTTATATTTCATTAATAACTTGAAAAATTCACAGGAACTGGACTTGTTTTTTCAAAAGAGAATACTTTAAAATTTTGATTTGCTGAATGTTTGGAAACATTTACTCTTCAATCCCATGCAGACTAAGGGAAATTTCAAGAAGACCTGAATTTTCTGTGAAACAGAAAATTTAATTTTGGACTGACTTGTTGAAACATACACTTAAAATATGATTTATCATGTTCTCAAAATTGTGCTAAAAATCAGGATCTCTTTTAAGTTATTACAATGGTGGAAATCACATAAGCTCTTAAAAGTCTGTGCCTACAGGTCTTCCACTCTATCCATACCAGAACGTACAATTTATCTACGGTAACATCCTTTTAATTTATAATATCACTAAATTAAAGCTGGACTGCCTTTCCATGTTCTTGGATTTTATGCAATCAAATTTCATTCATTAAAGCCAAATGGAATAAAGATGTGACCTTATGAAAGATAGATGTCAGAAGACAGGCACGGGAAGCCCAGTAAGGATGATGAGGACTTAACAAATATGAAACCTCTGTCCTCTATTTAATTATAGTTATTGTCCATTTTAAAATAACTTCAGTTGAGTAAAAGGACAAAACTACATTATTCACCCTTCTGTTTTAGAAGGGTCTGTTATGCTCGTTATTAATTATGGTTAGTATAATAAACATGCCTGGAAGAAACACCTCAAATAAATGATCAGACACACGGAAAAAAGAATTGACCTGTTTAAATGTCATGAAATTGCACGTTTAATTAGTAAGCTTGTTATTTCTCACAAGGAAGATTATGAGATGACAGCATTCATATTTTAATTAGGAGAGAATACCTTTGCACTCCTCCTCAGGCAGAGTAGGAAATTTGTCATCTAAAATGATTTTCTTTGGGAACTGTTCTGCTATGACTGCAAGCCCAGACTCTCCAAGGCAAAACTGCACTGAAATAGATGGCACAGATACCTGAACAACCTGGAGAACCTCCGACACTTTCTTTGACATGAAAATGTGTAGAAGACTATCCAACAGTCTCTTCTAGCTGAAAAGACTTTTACTGGTGTCTGAACAGAGCCATAATTATGTCCATAGGCTTAATTTGACTTCAGGTCTGTATAGTTTCCATATATTCCTTTTATCCTCTATTTTGATCATTTCAACTAGCTAGCCATTCCCAATCAGAAGACTAATTCAGCACCCATTTGTGGTCACTTTTGGTCCTTATGGTTTTAATTGTCTTTGATTCCAGCAGAATGAAATGGCTACACACTTCCATTGCCTCAGTAGCAACAGCTGTTCACTCTTTTTCTTTAGTCTCTCTGGCTAATGTTCTCAGCTCACTTCTGAGCTACGGGTCTGTGATCTTCTATTCAAGCAGCTAACAGGTGTTGTGGCTGTTCATTTCTTGTGACACTCTTTGATGGGCTTCACTTTGAACAGTAACTTCATTTTGGCTTTTCAGCATGAAATTGAATGTTCCATTCAATCTTTAATATACTAGGTAGCTTTTATAATGGTGTTTATAGTCTATGGTGTTCATCAATCAAGATTTCTTGTTAAATATATGTATATGTGTCTATCTATCTATCTATCTATATGTATATATCTAAAAATCCCACCACATTATCCTGATGATTGTAGCTATAGTATCCTAGCAACAACCTCCTTTTAGGATGAGTTGTTTTTCAAAGGGGTAGTGTCCAGAATGCTTCAAATAGACTTAATTATGCATACAGTTTCTCTAAATTTTTCTTTTTTTTACGCAAAAACTTCTTGATAAGGCTATCGTAACAAATAAAATGCCATATAACCTACATTTTTTTAGGTTTTGTTGTCTTTTTTTAAAGTCTGACTTTTTATAGTAATGCCATAACAAGGAGAAATGGAAATTCTTCTCTTAGAAAATCCCTCATAGTAAATCGATGAAGGTTTTCTATGTAAATGATTTTCAGAAGATGTGTGTTTTCTCTGGATTTGTTTTCATAAAATACATTGGTTCTGTTTTTGAAAAATGTGAAAACCTTTTGGTGCTCCACAAAGAGAGTAGGATGCCTCCTCTGTGCACTCTGTCTCTGTTCCACGCACCTTCAACTCTGCCCAAGGGCTCAGTTTCCAACAGGACGTGCATCCTATAAGTCTAAGTGTCTAATTCTTGAGTTCAGATGCCATTCCAACATGGATGGTATTCTGTCACTTAACTGGCAAATGTCTTAATCAGTAATTAGATCTAACCCTCTGACAAGCTAAAGAGACAGTGAAGTGGAATAGATCGGTGGAAAGCAATCAGGGAAGACATCTGTGCTTATTATTCTCTAGACATATGGAAAGCAGTAATAAAAGTTATATTAATGCTGTGTTAGGATCCTTATTTTAATTGTATATTCACCGTAGCACATAGATTCTCTTCTACCTTCTGTTTATGTAAAATGTTGTGGAAAACATGCACCTTTAACAAGACTTCAAATAACTGTTATGGTTTTCATGAGATGGTACTTTAATTTTTTGTTATCTAGGAGTTTTAAATCTTTAGTTAGTCCATTTTAGTCTCACAGAATGGCAGAAATATAATCAGACCAGACTTTGAGCTTTATTTGAATGTTTCATAGACAAAAGGAGCAAACATATAAGACATAATAGCAATTATACAACTATATCTCTGCTATTTTTTTTCTTTGTTAGTAATTTTTTGAGGTCTCTTCTGTATGCAAATTAATTGGGTTGGATATTTTTTATTTACTTATTATGTGTCTATGTGTTGATTAGCACTGTTGCTCCTGTAATGCTGGTCTTGCCAGCATTATTTAGAAATTTGTTATTTACCTGTCGAATATGTCAGCAGTCTTGTATAGATAACTTCAGAGAAAAACAATGAGAGAAACCCATTGCATTTATCACTGAGGAGGCAGGAAGGCAAAGACCTTCCGGTGATGTCTCAATGACTCCCTGTGCCAGATCACAGAAATCCAGCTTTTTCAACAAAGTAAAAGATAGAAATTACAGGAATGCTAGTGCAGTGGAATCTTTTGAATATTTTATACTTCTTAAATCATTTTCACACTCTTCATATGGTTTCTAACATTTTTCTCTGATTTTGTCCTTCTTTGATGATTAGACTATGATGTTCCTCAGGGAGTTCATAACATTATAGCACTCCCAATGCTGTGGAGAAATGTTGGGAAAAGGAAGAAGAGAGCTCCTGGGAAACGTTAAGAAAGAGTTCAAAGCCTCACAGTTTTTATGGTTGAAAAAGACTAGTGTGGTTGTTTACTCTGACCACTACATAAAATAGCCCCGGAAACCTGTTTTTCATCTCGCTTAGAGCCCTTATGAGAGGACACTGTAAGTACCAGCCATCTGCAGCAACTAACCCTGAGTCAAGAGAATTGGACACACCTTAGTGAAATTTAGCAAGAAGATGTAGGCATGACTAAGAATGGTCTCTTGTGGCTGTACTATGGAAAATGCACCATTTATGGTCCAGCTACCTCCATTCACATTACCTCACTAATGTGTTTAATATGTAAAGGAAGAGTGTCATGAGGACGGATCCAGGCTCTTCTTGGTGGTGCCAACAAATAGAACAAGCTACAACGGGCAGAAACTGATGCACAGGAAGTTCTTTACTATGTGTGTGACCGTGCACTGGAACAGATTACCCAGAGAGATTGTGGAGTCTTCATTACTGGAGATATTCAATAATGCTCCTGTGCTGTGCTCTAGGTTGACACTTCTTGAGCAGGGAGGTTGGACCACATGACTGTGGTCTCTTCCAACCTGACAGATTCGGTGATTCTGTGATTTCCTTCAGACTTTATTCCCTTGGTTTCAGAGGCTTAAGTTTCAATGTTCTCTTCACTCAGGAAAGAAAGGAGAAAATACCAGACAATTTAATCTCTGCAGACATACATATTTCTGCTGCACTGGGCAATAACAGAATTTTTAACCAGGATATCTTTTTCACAACATTTCATATTTTATTTCTGGCCTGATGCAATAGGATTTTTACATAAACACAGGACAAAATAACAACCCTAAACCAAAACACACATCCTCTCTTAAATGTGATAGGAAGAGAGTTTAAAGAGAAATGAAGGTTTATGAATCTTGCTAAAGTACTGTGAATCTCTTTCTATAGTGCCTAAGGGATAATGGTTCCGGCTTCTAACAGTGGCCCATATCTCACAATCCCTTACACAAACACCTCATATGCTGAGCTTATACACATAATGAATAATCAGTGGGAGGGTTAAATTATGTGCCACTCAGTGCAAACTTCCCAGGTTCCCTTTAGTGGAATTCTACTGTGACTGCCAATTTTTATTGAAACAAAGAATGCATCAAGAAGCAACAAGGCCGGTGAAGGGACTTGTGCACAAGTCCTATGAGGAGAGGCTGAGGGAGTTGGGGTTGTTTAGCCTGGAGAAGAGGAGGCTCAGGGGAGACCTCATCACTCTCTGCAACTCCCTGAATGGAGGTTGTAGCCAGGTAGGGGTTGGTCTCTTCTCCCAGGTAGCTATCAGTAAGGCAAGAGGGTACAGTCTTATGCTCTGCCAGGGGAGGTTTAGGTTGGATATTAGGAAGAAATTCTTTCCAGAGAGGGTAATGTTGCCTGTGTATTTTGGTGCTGAAAAAAATCTCCGGAGCAGTTAATTAGGGGTGAGATAAGAAAGGGTTTATTTGCCAAGGCAGTAGGTGATATAAGACCCGCGCCGGCCGTGCCTGAGAAGTTACATTTTATAACATTATCCATCCAATCCCAGATGTGTCCACCCTTTGGCCCTTCCTCTGGTCTGCCCCGGGCCCTCCCCCTGAGAATTGGGTCTAGGGGCTTTTTGGGACCCCTTACTTCCTCATCTTCACCATCTTCAGAGCACAAAAGACACATAGCTACCCAATTTTTGACCGTAGTCTGTGGTTTAGGCCCTGATATGCTGTTCTCCAAACAGTCTGGGCCTTTGCCTTGACAAAAGACTAAACACTGCTACTGAATTCAGGGGTAGGTTTGATATGGGAGGCACAGAATGGGGTAAGAGGGTTAGGGAATGTGTAAACAAGGGAAAGGAACAAGGTAAGAAGGGGTTTCTGCTTCTAAAACCTACCTATAAAATTTACAAGTTTTACAAATATTAGAAAAATAAAAAATCGTTAGGGGCTTAAGGCATCATAATCAGGCATTGGAATGGGCTGCCCAAGGGAAGTGGTGGATTCTCCGTCCCTGGAGGTTTTTAAGATGAGACTGGATGTGGCACTTAGTGCCATGATCTAGTAACCACGGCTGTAGTGGATCAAGAGTTGGACTTGATGACCTCAGAGGTCCTTTCCAACCCAGTTGATTCTATGATTCTATGATCTGCTGGCATACATGATTGTAACACCTGTTTTCTCAGAATTTTTCCCTAAATGTGTCAATGGCTATACTGTTTGTATGAGAGTTAGAAAGATAACAACACTTTACCTACATAGCTGTAGGACCAATGAAAATGTAACAGGTTTGTCCTGCCAAATCAGAATTAATCCCAGGTCAAATTAAAAAAAAAAAAAAGAAAAAAACTTTCTATTCTTGAGTTATACTGATGAATGCAAAAGCTTTGCAAGTCTGGAAAGATGTTTTAGCTAAGAAATGACTGCTAAATTAAGAGTTTAAAGATCACTGTTTCCTAAGTACAGGAACCATGTTCCCTGGCATGTTTTCTGTGATAACAATACGCTTGGAATCAAGAAAGTGCAACACTCTCCTGAGGTCATAAGTGATAAGTCACAAATGCCTGGATACAAAGAAGTAGATAATAGAGGGAGGGAGATAATTAAAACTACTATGGAGGTATAAAATGTGTGCTTTTTTATGGTAAAAAAACAAGGAAAGAACAAAGTAGTTAGCATTTACATGAAATTCTCAGAAAAAGGAAGTTCAAGAAAGTATTATTTCTGCATAAAAATATCTTTCATTTTGCAGATGGTTACCTTCCTATTCCCTGTCTTTCACCCAGGTGGGAATAGAGTAAATGCAAGGAAGTGAAAAGTAATATAATGAAAAACTAAAAAAAACTTGCCATGAAGTATTACTCTACTTCACAGTGTATTGTTTTTATAGTCAGAAAACTCTCAGATTTTTAATGTGAATAAAAATGACACATTTAATTTATTATTGTGCCACAGTAGTGAGAAGTGAGAAACTACACAGGACTGAGTCACTCACGATCTGATTTGAAAATCACCAGAATAAAAAAATGGTGTGATTTAGTTACTTCTATAATTTCTACTGCAGCCAATAATTTCTAGAGCAGCCAATTCCTCCTGCTGTAATTGATGTGAAACCTAGATGTTTCTAGAAGTGAGAAAATAAAACACTGTTAACTCAGACATGCACAACGTGGACGAGTCACTTTGTGTTGTAGCTGCCTAGCAAGCAAAAAAAAGTAAAGTCTCAGAAAATCTTGTTCAAACTATTCCTAGGCTTCAACTCAGTAGAAAAAAGGGTGAGACTGTCTCTCTATCTATTTAGGTATGCCAATAAATTTGGATTTTACTAAAGGCCTCTAAAATGTTCTATCTCTGGTTAGTTTAATCCTTGGCTTGAGCATCGGTAATGGCTGGTAAAAATACAACCTCCTATTCTAAAGATAATGTTGGAAGACAAAAAACATAGCTTCAAAATATCTAGGAAGAAAATAAATGCCTCAAAAATAATAACTATCTGAATATCCACAGTGATACACTATTACTACTGAAACAGGTATGGAATGGTTCTTCACATAGCACACAATAGAAGTATTAAATATGGTAGTTTTTTGTAGTAGGCAAATGGCCCTCAAAAACTAAGCTGTGTCTGTGGCTAAATTATTTGCTTCCAAAAATTGAACACACTGTTGCTTTCATGCTTAAGGGAACATGGGCTTCACAACAGGACTCTCCTGACAAAAACTTTTATGTAACATTTCTGCAAAACTAGCATATTAGCACATAAATAGATTGCTAATAAAGAGCAATGTAGTATATGTTTTCCATGCACATAGACAGAACAAAGTTAGACATAAAGAAGAAAATAAATCTACCATGAGTGTTTTCAAAGTTAATCAGGTCAAGGGTCTTAGTGTGTATGAGTTTGGGTGCAACTAAGTGAAAGAGTGAGTTTAGTGGCTAGAATAAAGAATTGAGAATCAATATTCCTAGATTTTATTCTCTAGTGTTTACTTGTCATGTGACTTTGGGTAAATCATTTGAGAGCTTTTTGCCTTTTGAATGAGATATTTACATGATTTATGAGGATGTTGTAAGGCTCAACTCCCAGAATATTTACAAAGGTACAGACTAAAAGGTACTAGAAAATTAGATGTAAAAACAGTAGTATATTGTCATTACTGCTTTAAACATTCCTTTACCTTAATGATGGAGGCAAATTGTGACTGTCAAGTATGTCTTTATACTTCCAAAGCTGGAAAACCATCTCAAGGGTTCTTCCCATGAGCCAGTACAAAACTGGTCTCCTATGTTGTAGTATAAAGTAGGAATTCTTTGTAATCTCTGGTGCCCTGTGGGACTGCACATGCTACCTTTTTGCTATATTGCTTTCCTGCAGGATGAAACAGAACCCAGGAGTACCAAGGAAGTGAAAAGAAAGAAAAAATAAAAAAGACAAATCTGTGTTGGAAGTCATTATAGCAAAAATCCCTCTGCTTTAAAAAACAAAAAAAAAGAAAACAAGTCCCTTAATTGGGTTAATTTATGATGAAATTATAATTTGAGTAAATGAGAGATGTGTTGTTTTGCTAAGAAGAAAAGGCTGTTCCCCCATTAAGAGCAATCTTACTTTTTTGACTGATAGATTAAAGACGAACTGGCTGGAGAAGCTCAGGTGAGCCACTGGATCACTGTGTACTTGGCAGGGAGACACAGATTTGACCTGCCAAGAGCATCTTCATGCACAAAATTGTAACTCATTTTTAGGACTTGATGAGGTATTTCAGAAGGTAGAGTACGTGCTGCTTTAACTTACCAGATGACAGATGTCCAGTGAATTAGTTTTTTCCTGTGGAAAAGCATCTCCTAAGAGTTATTTGAAAAGCCACCAGGGATTCTATCAGCTGGCATGATCCAAATTCACAGCTTGGGTCTGTGAGGTATGAGACAGTATTCTTAGCTAAATAGGTAGAATGAGGAAACAATTATCACAGAATTACAAAATGATTGGAGTTGGAAGGACCACTGAAGGTCATCTGGTCCAATCCCCCAGACTGATCTAGTGGGGCCAGAGCTAGTTGTTCAGAACCATGTCCAGATGGTTTTTGAATATCTCCAAGGATGGAAGCTCCACAACCTCCCTGGGCAACCTATGCTAGTTCTCAGCTACCCATACGATCATAAAGTGTTCCCTGATGTTCAGACATCAATTCCTGTATTTATGTTTATGCCCATTGCCTCTTGTTCCCTCACTGAGCACCACTGAAAAGAGCCTGGCTTCATTCTTTCTGCACCCTCCCTTTGGGTAATTCACACACACTGAGATAAGATCCCTCTGAACCTTCTTTCCCCAGGCTGAACAGTGTCAGCTCTCTCAGTCTTTTGTCATAGGGGAAAGAGTCCAGACCCTTGGTCATCTTTGTGGCCCTTTGTTTGGCCTCATACTGAGGACCCTGGAACTGGACACAGCACTCCAGGTGTGGCCTTACTGGTGGGGAACAGAGGAGAAGGATCACCTCCTTTGGCCTCCTGGCAGTACTTTGTTGCAGGTTAGGATACCATTAACCTTTTTTGCTGCAAGGGTGCAGTGGTGGCTCATGTTCAGCTTGGTGTCTGCCAGGATACCTGGATCCTTTTCTGGAAGGCTGCATTCCAACTGGGTGGCAAGAAATTGCTCATCCCTGGGTGCAGGATTTCATGCTGCTTCTTGTTAAAATTTATGAGGTTCCTGTCAGCCCCTTTCTCCAGCTTGTTGAGGCTCCTCTGGTTGGCAGCAGAATCCTCTGGCACATCATTTGCTCCTCACATTTTTGTGTCATCATCAGACTTGCTGAGGGTACACTCTGCTTCCTCATCTAGGTCATTAATCAAGATTTTGAAACAAAATGGACACAGTATTGATCCCTGGGGTACACTGCTATTAACTGGACTCCAATGAGACTTCATGTCACTGATCACCATTCTCTGAGCCTGGCCATTCAAGAAGTTAATAACTCACCTTACTGTCTGCTTATTCAGCCCATACATCAACAGCTAGTTTATGAGAATCTTATGGAGATGGTGTCAAAGGCCTTACTGAAATCCAGGCAGACAATATTCACTGTTCTCTCCTTGTCTACCGGCCAGTCATTTCATTGTGAAAGTTTAACAAGTTGGTCAAACATGATTTCCCCTTAGCGAACTCCTGACTAATCCTGGCAATTTTCTTGTCTTTAATGTAACTGGAAATGATTTTCAGGATTAATTGTTTCATCACCTTCACAAGGATTGAGGTGAAACTGAATGACTTGTAGCTCCCTGCATCTCCTTGCCCTTCTTAAAGTTAGGATGGACATTTGCTTTCCTCCAGTCTCCAGGTACTACTCCCAGTTGCCACAATTGATAAAAGACTATCAAGAATGGCTTTGCAATGATATCTGACATTTCCTTAGTACCTGTGGATCCATCCCATCAGGGCCCATGAACTTACATATATTCAGTTTGCATAAGTATCCGCTGACATCTTCTTTGCTCCAGCCTTTCCCTGTGGTCTCTCAGTTCATCCAGACAGGCCTTCTGAATTTTTGCCTGACTGTATTTGTTGGAATAGAGAACTCTTGGTTCTCCTTCCCTCAAGAGCCTTATCCCACAGGACTCTTCCAAGTAGATCTTTGAAGATGCCAAAATCTGCCCTCCTGAGGTCCAGGGGTGTGTGCCTGCTTTTCACCCTCCTCTGTGCCCTGAGGAACCTTCTCATGGTCTTTGCAGCCAAGGTTCACAGAATATGCCAAGTTGGAAGGAATCCCATAAGGACCATCAAGTCCAACTCAGCACTGCACAGGACTATCCCCAAGAGTCACACCATGTGTCTGAGAGCATTGTCCAAACACTTCTTGAACTCTGTCAGTGTTTGTACTATGACCACTTCCCTGAGGATCCTGTTCCAGCACCCAACAACCCTCTGGGTGAAGAACCTTTCCCTAATATCCAACCTAAAACTCCTCTGATACAATTTAAGCCCATTCCCTTGGGTGCTGTCACTGGTCACCACAGAGAAGAGATCAGCGTCTAGCCCCCCACTTCCCCTCATGAGGAAATTGTAGACTGCAATGCGGTCTTCTCTCAGTCTCCTCTTCTCCAGGCTGAACAAACCAAGTGACCTCAACCGCTCCTCATATGGCTTCCCTTGGGTGCTGTCAGAGGAAATTATATTAGAAAGCCTATGTTAAACGAATAATTTTAAAAACTGTGTTAACAGAATAAAGAAAGGATGACTGATATTCTGATGCAACTGAATGGAAAAATGAAGCCTACATGTTACACCATTTGAAGAAAAATGAATATGATTTGAAGATGTATGTCAGAAGCTGAAAGGGCTAGTGCAGGTACAATGAGACCTTAGCTTCCTTGGTTTGACAAGAACTTCCTTTTACACAGATAACTTTTCCTTTAGAATACATAAGCCCCATTGCTTCACCTCCTTCTTGCCTCTGACTTTGTGTTAAATGTGCTACAGCGTACTGAAAATCTTGTTGATCAATGAAAATTTTAAGACAAAAATAAAATATAAGCTTTCCATGCAAGTCACAGATGGAATAGTCCTCTAAGTGGTGTAAAGTCTTTATGGCTAAGGTCCCTTTCATCAAAATAGTTCAGAATCTTTTCTGCAAAGTGAAGATCTTTGAAACTGTGTTTAAAGTTTCAGTGTTCCTCATAGAAAAACCTCCAGGAGAAATGATTACTTGCCTCCCATGTTCTACAATCATTGTACTAACAGATCCCTAAATGTCAGATAAAATGTTTTCATAAATAATATATACAACTACATATTTGCCTTAGATATTGCCTTTTAAAATTCTGGTAGTTATTCACCACTTACTGGAGAAAATCATATCTCTTTAAGTAGATGTTTGAAGCTGGCAGGCAGGGGGTTTCACTGGTTTCAGTTAAACATAAAGTATACTCAAGATATGCTTTCACACTCATTCTTTTTATTTTTTTGTATGTGTTACCACAGAATAATTTTAAAGCTTAAATATGAGATAAATATTTTTTCCTCATTATTACTCATTACATTATATTGTTTTGTTGCCTCAAGGAAAATAATAGAACAATCACATACTATTTTTGCCTTTCTCTAATTCTTTCTATATTCATGGAGGTATATTATCTTATTAAAAATTATTAGTTACTGTTCATGGAAGTAAAATATACACTTTTCAAAGTTTAGACCCACTTTCATATATGAATCTTACCTAATAATAAACCACACTACTTTGATTAAATATTTTTAACTTTTTAAATAAACAAAAGCTATCATTAGATGTAAAATGTGGATTTTTAAGCTGGATATTCAGCTTAGCCAAGTAAAGGGCTCTGCCTCTTTCATAAGATAAGACTTCTTTTCTTAATTTTATTGCGGAAGCATTTGCAATCTCAGAACTTCTTTTGTCCTTACATTAAATAATGAAATACAATGGAAGCCAATGTATGTGACTTATAATTGGCACTGATTAGGATCACGAATGTGGTCAACTCAGTCATTGGCAGTAGCTTGTTAAGCCATGGAAATATGAGTGCATTTAATTGTACACTCATACCCATATTTACCAAAAGTATGCACCAAAACTTCTATAGGAAGTAGAGAAAATCTCAATAAATACTTCACTTGTAGGGTTACTCAATTTAACACTTTAAAAATCAGAGTCGAATAATTATTAACAGTTTTTTAAAATATGTTTTGTCCTTCTGGCATGTGGAAAATCCATATAACATTGGTTATTATGCCTTCACCATCACAGAGAAGCACTTGGATTTCACTTTAATAAAACTGAACTGTTTCGTCATCACCTTAAGCTTGCTACAGATGAAAGTCCTTTCATTAAAAGTCTATGTGATCTAATCTGCTTAAGTCTATTTCTCTGATTCTCTCACCCTTTTGCGTGAAAGTTGACAGATGACAGTGAAAAGCATAGTACACATTTTAATCATGCTTGCCATTCAGAGTGAAATTTTCTTATTACAATGTCAGCAAAGATCCTCAAGGGAGCTTACTTTTGTGGCATAAATCTGCCCCCTGTTTAACCTGGGGGTGCTATAGCATAAATAAACATCGCCCACGGCTTGCAGAGTGCATTTTTTGTTGAGGGAAGAACAAACAATTTTTGAGCTCTTGAATGAAGGAACTTTCCTAGGAACATTTCTTCCATCTGAAGCTGTCACTGAGAGCCACTTGAAAAAAAAGATGAAACTCCTGAAATACTTCCTAGCACTATTGTCCTCCTGGTTAATGGGAAGAGGACAAAGGAATTCAAAACAAGTTCCTAAGTGATAGCCATATGGAAAGGTTTCTGCATTTCAGAAATTGCATGGAAACAAAGTATACCTTGGCACCAGCAGTTCCAGATGATTAAATTCGGCATAACTTACATCAATAGGTACAAAACTATTGAAGAATGACAGTGAGTATAGATTAAATTACAGTGCGTATAGATTAAATTACAGCATTCTTCCAGTTTCAGACTTTATGAAAAGAGCTGTAGTATAGGAAATGTACTTTTGAAATGACGCCTGCATACCACCCCCTCCCAGGTATGTTCCATTTAGGTGGCAGATGCCACATAGCTGATTTTGATAGAGGTAGACTGTTACAGAGATCATCTAGAGATAGCTGGTAGATGCCTACAGTGACAATTACATTCACCAGGGAGCCAACTCGGGCACTGAATCCTCATCTGTCCAGACTGCTTAATTGTCAGTTTACTTCCCAGCTGTCATCCAGATCACTACCATTAGCTTTCTGCCAGACAAGAGCAAGTGACGTTTCTGTATTTGGTCTTAAAAAAAAAAAAAAAAAAAAAAAAAAAAAAAAAAAAAAAAAAAAAAGGAAAACCTAGCACAGAAAAGTCTGCACTGCTTTTGGTTGTTCCTTCTTTCCATAGTGCTGCTATACTTACCCCTGTAACATATGCTAGAGCACCCAGCATGTGCATTGCATTGTACTTCGAAAGCATAGCTCTGGTGGCCTGCAACACACTCTGAGAGCCCAGATTTGTATCTCATTAGACTGCTTAATTATAGTGTTGGATCAACCATCTTGTCTGTGTGTGTGTCTGGGGAGGGCCCATGGTCCCCCCACAGCCTCCTGGCAGGATCAGAAGGCACATGGTCTGCAGCCAACAGGCAGCCCAGAGCACATGTGGCAGTATCGGGAGCCCCGTGGCTGGGCTGTCACTCAGATAAGGCCTGCCTGGTAGCCCACCCACACCATGCCCCCTGGAGCCTCTGACTGGCTGTGGCACCCCTCACTTCAGCTAGGAAGGCGCTGAGTGATCAGTGAACCAGATGTCCTGCCTGGGAGGGGTGGCCACAGTAGCTGAACCATATAAAAAGAGGTGCAGAAGGGCCCATCTTGTCCTGCCTTCTGTCCTGGAAGTTGCCATCATGTGACTCCCAATGGTAACTATTTTCCTCTTCTCTCTTTCTTTACTTCTTTCTTCTCTTGATCTCTCTTTTCTTTCTCTTGTGGGTAACTTAAACCCCGTGGGTTATATTTCACTAATTTGTGGGTTGTCCTGTGCTGAGTGCTTTGTGGACTACTTCTCCTTGGTTGTTTGTTACTCCTGTAAAACCTTTTTGCCAAAACATTAATTTTCTCAGTAAATTAAAAAAGTTCTCTTGGGAAGCACTTTTAGCTTGTTCTCTTTCTGCAATTCAAGGTATCAAAGAACCAAAGGCTCTGCAAGAGTTTGATTGAACAAAATCTCTCAGAGTCTTAAATAAAAGTAAAACTTCCAGTAAAGCTTGAAGCTTAGGGACAGGTGTTTTATATACACTTTTCATGTTGCTTCAAGCACTTTGAACTGAAAAAGCATAGGAAAAAAAATACACTGTAGGAGTCACCATAAGCCATGTGCCCAAGTGCCAAGAAGGCCAATGGAATCCTGGCTTGTGTCAGAAATAGTGTGGCCAGCAGGACCAGGCCATTGATCGTCCCCCTGTACTCGGCACTGTTGAGGCTGCACCTTGAATCCTGTGTTCACTTTTGGGCCCCACACTGCCAGAAAAACATTAAGGTGCTGGAGCAAGTCCAGAGAAGAGTAACAAAGCTGGGGACAGGTTCAGAGCACAAGTCTTATGAGGAGCAGCTGAGGGAGCTGGAGTTGTTTAGCCTGGAGAAAAGGAGGCTCAGTGGAGACTGTATCACTCTGTAAAATTACCTGAAAGGAGTTTGTAGGCAAGTGGGGATTGGCTTCTTCTCCCAATTAACAAGTATAGGAGAAGCAAAAATGGCCTCAAGTTGCAGCAGGGGAGGTTTAGATTTGATTTTAGAAAAAATTTCTTCACAGAACAGGTTATTGAGCAGTGGAAGAGGCTGTCCAGGGAAGTAGAGTCACCATCCTTGGAGGTATTTTAAAGATGTGTAGGTATGGCACCATGTGGACATGGTTTAATAGTGGATTTGACAGTGTTAAGTCAGTAGTTGGACTCAATAATCTTTGAGTTTCTTTCAGATCAAAAGATTCTGTGATAAGGTGCCAGAAGGGGGCCAATTTGCCATGCTGTAGCCCAGTTTGCATGCTAATCCTAAACATCATGAATGGTATCTAGTATAAGCCATTTGGCCTATGATCCAGGAACTGATCCTTGCAGCCTTGCATTCAACAGTCTGGAAATTACTGTGATAGACTTATGAGACCATTCACTCCAATTCTTCTACACAACTTCTTAGAGCAGAGTCATGGTGAGTTTCTCTGAAAGAGGCAATAAACTGTACTTTTTTTCCTTCGGAAATTTTCTGGACTTTTCTCAGAAATTAAATAAAGGAGGTTTATATTTCTCTTCCAGAAAAGAGCAGATTTCTTCTAGATTACTCCCTTCCTTTAAGATGGTTTTTCCTTCACCCACTGGCCCCAGGGCATATAGAAGTAATTCCATCACAGAGATATTCTGAAACTGTTTATTCACCCTATTCTCACTCTCTATAAAACTCTAGTCAGAGCCCTTGACAGATGAATTAAAAGTACTGGCTTTGCCTGAACCCCACACTATCTTAAGATCATGTTGTGGGTTAACTTTGGTAGGCAACTAAGACCCACACAGCTGCTCTCTCACTCCCTCAGAGTGAGGAAAAAAAGTGAGAAAACTCATGAATCAAGATGAAGACAATTTAATGAGCAAAACCTATGTGCTTAGAGCATGCCAAAATAAGAAATTATTTTACTGCTTCCCATCAGCAGGCAGGTGTTCAGCCACGTCCAACTAGTGTCCCCTCACAAAGTCTTGTGCACCCCTAGCCTCCTCACTGGTAGGGTGGTGTGAGAAGCAGAAAAGGCCTTGATGCTGTGTGAACACTGCTCAGCAGCAGGTAAAACATCACTGTGTTATCAACACTGTTTTCATCACAAATTCAAAACATAGCACCTTACAAGCTGCTATGAAGAAAATTAGTTCCATCTCAGCCAAATACAGCATAGAACACGTTTTGTGGTTGGGTTGCTGTTTGTTTGTTTATTTGTTTTTCTTTAGAGCTACATCTCCCATTCCTCATATATATTTTTTGGTCCTAAAAAAAATTGCACAAACTCAAGATAATTCTTGTAACTGTAGAAAGACAGCATATTGGATGCAATAAAAGTGGGCAGTAAAGACATTTTATTAGACAATATATGTAGAGTTACTGAGGTAGCATTATGGAAACAATAATTTAGTTAGCATACAGGAAAAATGAAGAATTGTTCTGTAGAAATTAGGTAAATGCCACATGCTGCTTAGGTTATCTGTGTGTCAACTTGTTTGAGCATTTTGAATTAAATGAAAATACATTATAAGGGAGAAAGCAGAAGAAAACAAAATAAGAGAAAGAAAAGCTGTGCTAAAGCATATCAAAAGTCTTTTGAGGAAACAAAGGTGAAATGACTGATTGAGGGAAATATCCCAGCATAATTCCAGTTGACCTGGTTAGGTACACTGTTCTCTAACTAAAATCTGAAGTCAGAGAGAATATTATAGCCTTGATGATGCCTGAAGGAGAAGGTTAAAATAGATTTCATCAGAATGAGCCTGTGACACAGGCTATACATGACAAATAACAATGTGAAAACATGCTGAGAGCAGGAAGTAAAAATTCTCCCTGCAAGGTGCAGGGGTTAATGTGGCTAAGGAATACTTATATTTTCCAGACTTTGTCTGGCTCCTTGAGTTGTTATGAAAGGTCTGCTCAGTTGCTTATAGTCTTTTGCATCTATTCCAGTCTAAGGCAGACAATAGGATCAAACTTATTCTGAAAAGATAAGATGTAAGAATATAGGAAAAGAACAATAACAAAGAGTTTGTAAAATCACACTGAATTGCAGCAATTCTACATTAGCTGATAATACAAGCTGAGAAATCATCATCTGAGATACTTAGATAAGAAGGAGCAAAACGCTAGAGGAAATATTCACGTGTGTAAATACTGACTGTATCCTACCTAACCCCCAGCTGCCACCCCAGAAGAGCAGGGGTCTTCCTGTAGAATTTGTGTCATGCCTCCCAGCCCCTTCTGGAATAAAACCCCTGAATGTTTCAGATGCCTCAGTGCCTGCTAAGTGCTTGTTACTAGGTATTTACACAGCTGAATCTCTGCCTGGGAGACATAATTTAGAGAGTAAGACTGTATTGCCAGTAAAGTAAACAGCTGAAAGTGACTTCCTCACTTGTGACTCATGGATCTGATGTTTTATTTACTTTTTATTTAAAAAGAAAAAGTGATCTTCAGGTGATCTATATCTATATAAGTTGAGACTCCATTCCTTATGGTATAGAAAATCTTATTTGCTTTAAGTATTTTGGTGTCTTTGGTATGATATTTTCTATTGTCATCCACCAATTTAGACTGTACTGACTTCAATTAATTATTCAATGTTTATACATATATATACAGAGAGAGAGGGAAAGTAATGGTTATTTTTTGGTCATTCTTATTCTCAGTAATTTCTCAGCATTTAGCACCTGAAAATCTGATTAAGTTGTCTATACTCAAGTGTTTTATGCCATAAAACACAGACTAGAATATCTTACTTAGACTTAAGTTGCAAAAGTTAGCATGCATTTTGTCATTATGGATGAATATTTTGAAAATCTTAGTTCCTATTTTTGTGATGGTTACTAGCTCTGAGGTTTTTGGGAGGTGTGAGACACTGGATTATTAGATTAATTATTGGGTCAGAACTCAAATGTGTCAGGGGGGGGAGAGGGGAAGGGGAAGAATAGGTAGAATTTCATGGAGGTAAGGTAATGCCCTATCCTCCACCCCAGTCCCTGTGAGCCTCCTGGGACAGCCCTGGAAAAGTTGTCAGTCACTGGACACCAGGAGCATGTTTGTGTCCCAGTCCCTTGGAGTCTGCTTGAGCAACCCCAGGGCAGCTATCAGTCAAAAGCAGTCAGGGATAGCTTCAAAACACCACGCTCCCTGGAGCCCCTAACCCAGCCTCAGATTGGCAGGCAGAGTGGCAACACCATTCCTCACCCTGGCCTGAAACCCCAGAGTAGCCAGTGGGCCTGAAGTCCTACCTGGGAGGGATGGCCATAGAGGGCCAAACCACATACAAACAGCAACACTTGGGCTCTATCTTTGCTTGAGACCTACCACTTGGGACATGTGGAAGGTGGACTCTCACAGAGTCTGGTGGTAGCTATGATCTTCTCTTAATCTCTTTTCTCTCTCTTTCTTTACTCTTTTTTCTTCTTTTAATCTCTTTTCTTAATATTTTGGGTAATTTGGGACTGAATGGGTTGGGTTTTGCTAAGTTGTATGTGTCAGCGTGTGCTAAGTCATAGCTTTGTGCAGTGCTTTGTTTCGATTGTATGTTACCCTTTAAACTTTTGCCAAGATCTCTTATTTTCTCCCTTATTTTCTAAAGTTTATCTGTAAAAGTACCTCCAGAAAAAACCTGTAAAGTGTCTTCTCCTTACACTGCCTCAAGGTATTGGAGAACTGAAGGCCCATTTATAAATTTGAAGGGTGAATTTTTTGGTGCCTTGTATATTTTTACAGTAAAGCTCCTGGTTGACCTCGTAGCACTGGTGCTGGGGTCTTACAGGAGGAGACAGGCAAGAGATTTTCCACTTTAATGCATCTGAAGAAAATATCTGGGACACGTAGATTTATGTTCATTTCAAAACCAAATTTTGATAGCAAAATAAACATTGCTTGCATCATAGAAGAAATAATGCAGAGATCATGTTTCAATGACTGGCTTATGTTTTACTTTTCTAGCAAGTTTGGTCGATTTTATTGTCAAAAAAGCTTTCAAAATTAGGCTTAATGATAAGTTCTTATAGTAACATTGTGGTGTTTCATTTCTAAATTACCAACCAAGTTTCCTCATCCAAACTTGACAGCTCGTAGGTAACCCCAGTGAAGGCTGTTGTTTGCAAGCCAACAAGTTGTATATTTTGCAAGCAATATTTTAAGGAAAGAGAATAAAATATCAATTTTTTTTTTCAACAAAAATTGGAACTGCAGGATATACTTGAATGTAAATAGATCTCAAGAATTAAATTAGCAATTCACGAAACCCGAGAAAAATTATCTCTGACCTCATTACAATAACAAAGCTATCTAATTCTTCTACAAGTCTATGTGCCAGAATCTAATTTTACTGCCTTTAATCTTCCAAGATAAAAAGGTTTAACATTTTAGTAAACAGCTTATAAATTATACCAGATAAAGAATCTGCAAGGAATTTTACAATATACTCTCTGTTAATCTGTCTTCCATGCTTTCTGTCTTAGGATACATCACTTACGGTACTTGCCACAATGTTTTCTCACTTCAGAAAATGTTATTTACCTGCATTTTACTCTGCCAGGTTTTTAAAATATTAGAGCAAAATATATGGTTTCTTTTGAAGAAGATTACCTTATCAACATTTTTTTTCTTTTTCTTTCTTTTTTTTTTTTTTAATCATAGTTACAATTAAAATAAGGTGTTAGGTCAGAAGTAGGAGATTATCTGACTATATTAACTGTACACAATCTTTTTTTGTGCTCATGCTAGATAGACAAGCAGGAGAAATCTACCTCAGAGGTAACACTTGAAAACTGTAACTTCTTGGAACACACCAGCATCGTCTTGGAATATATTTGGAACTTCCTTTTATATGGTGTTTCATAATCCTTTAAATAGATGTGTTAGAAATGAACTAATGATATTCACATATTTACCTGAGGGCTATGTGAACACTATCACAAAAGGCATTTAAAAATTTGGGGACATAGATGCCTACAAATCACATTGCAAAAGCCTCTCCTTTGAAATTGAGTTCTGCTTGTCTGTTTGCTCTGTAATAATTTATTATTTACATTTTGGTGAAATTTGTGTTCTCTAATTAAACTTTAAGTTAGACACTCACTGAATAAAATTTATTTCCAGTAAAAAAATTGTTTGGAATAAAATGTAAAAATACAGCTGCAATGACAACATTAAAGCAGAAAGGGGATCACAAGAAAACAATTATGTATTATTGGTTTGCTTGCTCGTAATATCTAAAACATAATGATGCACCTTCGAGACAACTAGTAACTTGGGAAAAAGCATTACAGTTATACATTGACAGGTCCTGGTAATTTGCACAAACACCTGTCTGTCAAGATCAGTTTTTAATACATCTTGAAATGCATCTACAATACTGGAAAGCTCCTAATCTTTGAGTAAGATTACCAAGAAAGAACAAGCCACATGGTCAGTTCAAACACAGCGCAGTATTCTAGGTAGTAGTTTAGAACAAAGAAATAAACAACAACAAACCCAAAAATATATGCAAAATGTGGGACTGGGTTGATGAGGATCCAGGCAACAGGCATTGTGTTAAAGTGAGTCAATAGGCCTTTTCAGGAAATACATTTTGTCAAGCAAATCTTATGAAATTATAAAATTGACAAGGTACTAGCAATATGTTTAGGAATTCTGTTAACGATAACCAAGACAATCACAGATGTGATTTTGTTGCTATATTTGTCCCTTGATGGGGCTTATCTTGGAGTATTGCATATATTCCTGGTATGGATTCTTGCTGTCTATCCAAGACAAAGTTAATTGCAATGATGAGTATCTTCACAAGGATAAAAGCAGATGTAGGTACAGAAGGACTCATTAATTACTTTTTTTTTTTGGAGAAAGACATAGAACAGTCTAAGAATGTGAAGCTCACCGAAAGAAAACAAGAATGTAGGTACATTTTTAACAAAGACGGAAAGCATGGAGAATTTTTCAAAGTGGTGGGTTGTGTCTCTATCAAAATGAAATTTCCCAAAACATATACTTTAGCTAAGCAGATTTGCAAAAGAAAAGCTGAAGCAGTTGTATAACCTATAATATACATGAGCTAATGTATATTAGCTCATCATCATGGCTGGGCTTTGTGAACGAAGATTTGGGAAGGGCTCTACCCATGTTTGTTACAAGCGCGTTGGTGGCTAAAAAGGCCAATATGAGATAGGCATGTCCAGCTGCAAAAGGCACAGCAGAAAGACTCCTTAGGTGGTATATTCTGCAAAGCACGATTCTTTCTGAATTGTCTTTTCTCCTCAAGGGTGATCCTGCGTGCTTTCTCAAAGGCATCGGCAGCGTTACAGATGGTGTGTCTCCAGACCTCCTGACTGGAGGCCAGAGTAGACCAGTTGATCAATGTGGCCAAGACTGAGATGTTGTTTCAGGGAGTCCTTGAATCTTCTCCTTGGGGCTCCTCTCATGCAAGAGCTAATAATATATTCTGGGATATTAAATATAATCAAACCATGAGAAGCAGTGGTTTCATCACAGTAGGTTAACTATAATAAAATATCTTGAAGAAATTGACTTTTAAGTTAAGCATGTCAGTACAGTTGAATCAACAGTAGAATTCCTACTAAATACGTCATTAGAAACACTGACAAATTAAAAAAAAAAATTGCAAATTACAAAGCAAACACTCCAAAAATAGATATTTTATTTGAATCATATATTAGCAACTGGAGAAGGAGAGAATGATCATTTATGCATCTATAACAAGTGTTTTAATTTTAGATTTTAGAAAATTTTTTTCTGAAGTAATTGATTTACAGATCAACTTGTCATATGTATTTTTGTTCAGAAACAAAGGCTTAGAGTGCAACACCCATTGAAGGCTATTAGAAACCTTCCATTAGAACAATAGACACTGTATCAAACATAGAAATTAAATAAAGTGACAAATAATAGGGTGGGAGGAAGCAGTGGAGGAGAAAATTCAGAATAGATGTACAATGGATTATGGCAGTACAATAGTCAGTACAATTACTATGGGTGTGAACGTTTCAATATTACACCAAAAGGCTGTTTGTGAAAGACCTATTGTGAATATGAGATGCATTTTAAACTTATTTTAATACCTCTCTAAAATTAGTTACTGAGGTTGCATAGCCTTTTACAAAGGAAATACATGTAACATGGCATTACAACCATCAGAAAGGTGTCCAGACTTGCAGTTCCAGCAATTTTGTAATGCATAAGAAATGATTATTAAAAGTAGCTATGAAATAAATCACAGAAATTATTGATTGAATAGTATTTGATAAAAGCAGGCAGCATGGGTTTAGGAAGGGCAGGTCCTGTCTGACCAACCTGATCACCTTTTATTGTCAGGTGACCCACCTGGTGGATGAGGGGAAGGCTGTGAATATGGTCTACCCGGACTTCAGCAAAGCCTTTGACATAGTCTCCCACAGCATACTCCTGGAAAAGCTGGCAGCCCACGGCTTGGACAGGGGAACTCTCTGCTGGGTTAAGAATTGGCTGGAGGGCCGGGCCCAGAGAGTGCTGGTGAACGGTGCTGCATCCAGTTGGCAGCTGGTCACTAGTGGTGTCCCCCAGGGATCAGTGTTGGGCCCAGTTCTGTTTAATATCTTTACTGATGATCTGGATGAGGGGATTGAGTGTACCATTAACAAATTTGCAGAGGGCACCAAGCTGGTGGGGAGTGCTGATCTGCTGGAAGGCTTTTCAGAGGGACCTGGACAAGCTGGAGAGATGGTCTGATTCCAACGGGATGAGGTTCAACAAGGCCAAGTGCCGAATCCTGCACTTTGACCACAACAACCCCATGCAGTGCTACAGGCTGGGCACAGAGTGGCTGGAGAGCAGCCAGGCAGAAAGGGACCTGGGAGTTTGGATTGACAGGAAGTTGACCATGAGCCAGCAGTGTGCCCAGGTGGCCAAGAAGGCAAATGGCATCCTGGCCTGTATCTGGAACAGTGATCTGGGAACAGCAGGTCCAGGGAAGTGATTCTTCCCCTGTACTCAGTGCTGGTGAGGCCACACCTGGAGTACCGTGTCCAGCTCTGGGCCCCTCAGTTCAGGAAGGACATTGAGGTGCTGGAGCAGCTCCAGAGAAGACCAATGAGGCTGGTGAAGGGACTCAAGCACAAGTCCTGTGAGGAGAGGCTGAGGGAGCTGGGGTTGTTCAGCCTGGAGAAGAGGAGGCTCAGGGGAGACCTCATCACTCTCTACAACTACCTGAAAGGAGGTTGTAGCCAGGTGGGGGTTGGTCTCTTCTCCCAGGCAACCAGCAGTAGGACAAGAGGGCACAGTCTTAAACTGTGTCAGGGGAGGTTTAAGTTGGATATTAGGAAGAAATTTTTTACAGAGAGAGTAATCAGACATTTGAACGGGCTGCCAAGGGAGGTGGTGGATTCAGTATCCCTGGAGGTTTTTAAGATGAGACTGGATGTGGCACTTAGTGCCATGGTCTAATAACCACGGCATTGTTGGATTAAGGGTTGGACTTGATGATCTCAGAGGTCTTTTCAAACCTGGTTGATTCTATGGTTCTATGATTCTATAATATAGAAAACAGCTGTGTAAATGGATTCTGTACATTTCGTACTTGGAGAGACAGAGAAAAAGAACTTCTCAGTGTTCTTTTTTTTTCCCTTTCATATTATTCTCTAAAACAAGCAGGAGGAAAAGTAGGACAGTCTTTTGTAAAATGCTTATGCCAAATTAAACAGGCTCTAGGCCACTTTGATGACAATTTCTATTATTTCACAGAATGAATGGATGAGAGCAGAAAGCCAAAATCTACTGTCTAATTTTCTGGAAACCCACTGGTTTCAGCATCTTAATTCTGTTGCTCTTTTCACTTCTTGTAATTAGGAAGAGATCTATCACCCCTAGCCACACACGCACTGCCCAGCTTCTCTATAGTGCCTCCATCCTGCAGCTTGGTTCACTGTGGGAGCTAGAGATGTTCAATAGAAAAAAATGAAACCACCTTTCTTCAACCCAGACATAATGGAGGTGATGGGAGAGGCTTACCTTTAAGACATGACATTAACATTAAGGATGTTGCTTCTTAGATAAAAATCCCTGTTGACTTCCAGAAATGACTGAGATGTAGCCTCTTTGAAACTGCTCTCACAACAACAAAAAGGCTAGTACAAGTGGGAGCACTGCAAAAAAAAAAAAAAAAGCCAGCCACAGAAATAGGTGGATATTAGTTGTTTGGATATTTCTAAACTGAAATCTGAGTAGAAGCAGAGATCCAACTTAAAAATCTGTATTCATCATTGCAAGAGAAAATTAATGCACCTTCTGTATTTCTAATATCAGCCTTTTTCTTTGCTTTTCACAAGAAAACAACCATACTGGCAGTTTAGGAAAACAAAGAGTACATCTCCAGGATGCAAGATATGCTTTTCTCAATGTACTTCTACAGCATGCTATAATTTTCTCAATGAAAGGATGGAGGACACTGTGAGCTCAAGTTATAGGAAATTGAGAATATGAGCAAAACAGAAAAACCTTGTTCCTTCAGAAGAACCTTTGCCACTGTGGAGGCATTCTTGGACCATGCTTTTACTTCTGCTATTGTGGCAGTTACAAGCCTGGATTATTGCAAGTAATAAACATGTACACCAGTGGACAAATTTACACACATATATATGAATGTGATGCTTGCAATTCCAGACCTACACTGGATGCCAGCAATACAGTCAGTGGTAAGAAAATAATGGGAAGAGAATACAGACGAAGGAAGACCAGGTTAATGGAAGAGTAAACCTGGTTATAATGTGAAGAGCAAAATTCAAATGATCAGTGCAGGGGAAATAGTAACAACCCCAAATGTCCAACTAGTTACATCCAGCAGAGGTAGCAATTTCTCTAATTCATCCAAAGACACAAGCATCATTTTCTGCAACATATTCCTTTACACACTGAAGTGCTATTCAAGTGCTGCTCAGTTACAAGTTATTTTGCTAGTTGATTAAAATGTTGAATATTAAAACTGGCATTGGTTCAACCATCATAGTTCATTAAATTACTCAGGAGATGTGGACTGCAGTAGGAAGGACTATGTGGTAAAATGAAATGTTCTATTTATTAAATCATACCCTGCTGTGCAATTCATTTGGTAATAAAAACTTTATTTTCTCTACTCGTGTCCTCTCTCATTAATAAGATAAAAAGCATAGCCATTTTCTTGGCTTGTATAAATACCTGAACAATCAATCAAAAGCCAAGAAAACCTAGGTAAAGTTCCTTTGGAACAAAAAATAAGAGTTATTTTTTGAGGAATAAGTATGTTCCTTTTTATAATTACATGGGATTTTCCGGACTAATAAGGTGTCACATATACCAAAGGGATAAACATCCATTGTCTGACAAAAATCATTCTAATGATATAAGGAGAATTGTTTTAGTTGTGCAACGTATCTTTGGTTTGCTTCTTTTCATGTAATTTTGCCTTGGTGAAAACAGTGTAATCTGTTTTCCTACAGTGTAACCCATCGTCCCAGGTAACTGAGGTTTTTGTTAATAGATCCCTTTGGGCAGATTAGAGTGAAACAACACCAAATGACTAGTGTTTATATATATGTATGGGCAGCAGGTTTGTTTTAGGACAACATGGTTGCAATGGAAAGGGGATATGTAGCTGCTTTGTTTATTATCCATCTTATAGTTTCACTCAGATTTCTGAGTAGCCAATCGCTCCTTTTGTCATTCTTTAAGGGCAGCACCCAGAATGGCACATACAATGCCTTTCCTTTGCCAGGTTTTAGTTTATGTTCTTTTGCAAGAATTTTAATTTCCTCCATCACTGTCTGTAGGTCATGCCAATTTTTATGAGTCCAGATCATGCCAGGAGGAGAAGGTTAGCATTATCTCTTTAATTTCATCAGTAGAGCACAGTCCCCATTTGAGTTACCCTGGGTGTTAAACCCCTGAGGGTCAGCTTGACTTTCTTCTGGAGAAAACCTTACAACAGGTCTGGGTTACACCAGAAAACCTTTCAACATGTCTGATGTTCCCAGGTCAATACAGAGAGGAGAAAAATTATCATTATTTGAATCTGTCATTAAACTCCTCGGGGTCAATTTCCTTCTCCCCACTACCCCCTGGGAGTTGGTCAGACTTCCTCCATGAAGAGACTTTAAAACAGGTCCAGGTCACACCAGAAAACCCTACAAGAGCTTTGGATCACACTGATCACTCCACCAGATCCAAGGGTATCCTGCCTGTGACACCTATTTAATGTTAAGATCCAGTTAGTGAGAGATGCCTCTACCCAAACTAAGGTACAAATGAGACCATATGCCAAACTCAATAATATGGATTTTATTTAACATTGAATGGGAGGTAGAGAGATAGATAGAAATAGAAATTAATAGAATATTCTGAGTTGGAAGGGACCCCGTAGGATCACTGAGTCCAAATCTTAAGCGAATGGCCTGTACGAGGATTGAACCTATGACCTTAGCATTATTAGCACCATGCCCTAATCAACTGAGCTAATCTCACAGGACAGAAGAGAGTGAGAGAGAGGGAGAGACGGAAAGATCAAGCAGAAGATAGTCACCAACCATGGATCCAGTGGCATCCTGTTGGTCCTTCTTCACCCTGGACGTCTCAGTGGTGGGAGTCCTGAGGTCATTCAAGACATTTCATTTTTTGTACGTCTTAGCAAACTAAGGAATTAATACTTATTGGCTACACAGTTCTTTTAGTCTATTGCTTAAATAATTCCCTCACTTCTAATGCTAATTAGTCTGCATGTTCAGTCTTTTTCTTCTTTAAGTTGGTGGGTTTCTTGGGTTGGTGGGCTGTGAGTTGGTGGTCATGATCTCCCCCTGTCAGAATTACCTTTTATCCAGTCAGAGCTGATTTCAGTACAATTGCTGAGTTGGCTTTGATTGTGGCCCATAAATTCTGCATTCTTTGTGTCCATTATCAGTGATAAATTCTTCTCCCCAAGCTTTGTTAACCTCCTCCTAGGTCTGAGATAACACCTGTACGATAGTACCACCTTTATCTTATTCCAAGTTCCCGCTGTGGTGGCTTAATTTACAGTCCAAGTTCCAGGTATCCACAGAGGCATATTTGCACCAGACTTTGGTGGTGGTTGGTGGTTGCAGGTGCCATCTGTCCCATAACTCGGGGTAATCTTCATTTGACTGGTGACGTGCACATGAGAAGTTTCTTCTTTACACAGTTTGCCACAGTGGGAATTTTTGTCTGGATGTCATTCAGACTGTGCTAACCAAATCTCACCTCCACCAGGCCTGGAGTTAGTGCCATCTTGTCCCTCCATTCTATGCTTATCTCATGGCAAAGTCTTTCTGTGGCCTTAACAATGTTTGAGACAGGCAACTCTGCTCTTTAAGTCCTTACAGATAAATACCTTGTGTTCAGTTTGGACAATGAGAAGCTTTCAGAAAGTTAATCACCATTGGGGCCATAGGTCCTGATCATGTGGCAATATATATGCTACTTGAGTTTAGACTAGTGTCTCTGAGAATCTGTTCTTTTCACACACAGATTAGCACCTGGAACATATTTAGTCGATGAAATTTCCTGTCTGGGCAAGAAATTGCCTTTTGGGGCAAAGCAGCTAAAAGCAGAACCAATTATGTCCATTCCATAATCACATGTGTGAGAATGGCTAAGTCGAGGGGAGAGGATGAGTATAGACTGCAAGTATCTGGTAATTGCTTATTTAGTAAATAGAGAACCAGGTTATCTAATATAAAAGACTCAATGAATATAAATAACTTCAGAATCATAGAAAATTTTATTTTCGGTTCAAAGTTCTGTCATGATATCTCTCTGGAGTGTAGTCCTGCAGACACAAAAACTTGTATTGCTGTTGCTAGTAACTTGTACAGGGTTTTCATGACATGGTTTTGGTAGTGAGGGAGCTATAAGGGTAGCTGCTGTGGGAAGTGGCAAGAAGCTTCCCACATGTCCAGCAGAGCCAATGCCAGCCAGCTCCAAGATGAACCTGCTGCTAGCTGATGCCAAGCCCATCAGTGACAGTTAAGAAGGGGAAAAAAACCCTGTTGCAACACCTGCAGAAGTCAGAGGAGAGGAATGAGACTATGTGAGAGAAACAACTCTGCAGACCTCAAGATCAATGAAGAAGGAGGGGGCAAAGGTGGTTCAGGCCCCAGAGCAGAGATTCCCCTGCAGCCCATGATGCAGCCCATGGTGGAGCAGGCTGTCCCCGTGCAGCCTTGGAAGTCCATAGTGGAGCAGAGATCCACCTGCAGCCACTGGAGGACCCCATGTCAGAGCAGGTGGATACCTGAAGGAGATTGTGACCCCATGTGAAGCCCACGCTAGAGCAGGTTTGCTGGCAGGACTTGAGACCCCACCAGAAACTCACACTGGAGCAGTCTGTTCCTGAAGTACTACACCCCATGGAAGGGGCCCATGCTGGAGAAATCTGTGAAGAGCTGCAGCCTATGGGAAGGACTTAGTTGGAGAAGTTTGTGGAGGACTGCATCCTGTGGGAGGGACCCCACACTGGAGCAGGAGAAGAGTGTGACAGTCCTCCCACCGTGCAGGAAGGAGAAGCAGAGACAACACGTGAAGAATTGACAACAGCTCCCATTGCCCAACCCCTGTGCTGCTGTGGTGGAGGAGGTAGAGTTTGGGAGTGAAGTTAAACCATGTTTTGTACTGACTTTGAAGACCTTATGAATGAGGCTTTTCGGTCTCACTCTGGACTTGTGTTGACGTGTCTGGAGTTTTTATTTTACTTGGTTTTACTGTAACAGCAACTTCTTTTGTGATCAGGAGTCTATGTCTAAGTGGTTTTACTTCTGCCTATCTTTGTGTGGTAGCATCACAGTTTTTTGTACAGATAACAGTAAGAAGCCATTATTCTGTGTAAATTGAAAAAATTATAACTGTAATTTAATAACACATATTGGAGAAATATATGTCTCTTATGACAGCAGAGGCCTGAAGAAGTGGGAATACAGGATGCAGCATAAGAGAGTACAGGCATGGGATGGTAATATATGGGGCACAGACTTGGTACTGGTCATAACCCCATCCTTATAAACAATTCACCAGTGGTCAGTTAAAGAAGTTCAGACTGGGAACTGTTTAAGGGGTAACTGTTTGAGGGGTAAAAAACAGTTTGAGGGGTAACAAGGAGGAAAAAAAGTAAATAGTTAATCTATGTAAAATGCACCATATCTAGCAAATTTGGGTATAATGTGAACTTGCTGACCAGTGAAAAAAGACCAACATGTAAAAGCAGGTTAGTAAATGTTAAAATGAACTAGATCCTGGAAAGGGAAAGAAAAAAACATCAGCATCACAATTCATCCTTGGTGAAGGACAAAGGACACTGATGATTCACTGCCCCCTACCCCAACAGATGAAAGCCATCAATGTTATGACTCCAGAGAGAAGTGAAGGGTAATTTAAAAAAACCCAAAACAACAGGAAAGGTAAAACCCAGGAAATGTGTGTAAAAACAAGGTTAAATATGTGGCTATTGATATTTGTAACTTTTCTGTACAACAGAATTCTTTTTTAATGTTATTTTTCTTTTTTGTGGGTAGAAATTTCACTGGATGCATTTCACTGGATGTCAGATCCCCACCCAGACACTCTCTCACTTCCCCTCCTCAACCGAATAGATGAAGAAAATAAGAAAAAATAGGATGAAATAGATTGTGACTTGAGATAAAGACAGGGACGTCGCTTATCAGGTACCATCACGGGCTGAAACAGACTCAACCTGAGAAAACTAGTCTAATTTATTGTCAATTAAAATAGTGAGATGGTGAGAAACAAAGACAAAATCTAAAGCACTCTCCCCCAGCACCCCTTTTCCCTGGCTCAGACTTCACTCCTTCATTAATGACTCTTCCATGTCTTCCCACCCCAAGCAATGCAGGGGGAGGAGGAACAGGGCATTGTCAGGTCATCTCTGATAGTGCTTCTTTTCATGCTTTTCCCCTTCTCCAGCATGGGCTCTCCATGGGCCACAGTTCTTTCAGCAGATACCCCACACAGCCAGTTTCCAGCTGGCTCTAACCCACCCACTGCAGGGCACAGCTGAGCCCTGCTGTCAAGGTTGGGAAGCCTTGGGGAAAGTGTGTTGAAGAAAGGGGAGAAAATACCACTGAGGGAGAAGGAGGGAAAAAAAGAGTGAGAAACAGCAGAGGACATCCCAAGGTGGGAGAAGGAGGGTAGTAGGTGCTGCAGGTGCTGGAGAAGAGACTCTCCTGCAGCCTCTGGAGAGTCCATGGTGAGCTGATATCCACACTACAGCATGTGGCTATCCATTGAGGGAACTATGTCCCATGGAGAGCCCAGCTGGGGAAGGGGGAAAACGTGAACAACAAAAGCTGAACAACAGCAGAGGAGCTCTTATGGATTGACCACAACCCCCGTGCCCCTGCTCATTCTTTTGTAGGGGGTACTTAGATAAAGCTGAAGCAGTATTTGTTCTAAAGATTTCATACATTTGTAGAAAATACAGAAAGTACAATTATAGAGTGTATGGAAGAAAAGCATTGTCTATAACTACAATAGATTATAGCTACAAATAACTAGTTTATCGTTTTATATATAAACAGGAGTGACAGAAAAATCACTGAATAACTTACTGGAAATCACACAAATATTAAACTACACAATTAAATTGAGCACTTCAGACTTCTAGCCCAATAGCATAAACAAAACATAATCTGCCACTTTACTAGTGTACCTGTACAACATCTGTTATAGATACATTGCCTCGCTAGGATTACACACCACTCAGGAAAAAAGGCTATCCATCTTTCACGAGGAACTAGGTTACTTAGCCTGGAGCTTTAGCTTAGGTACTGTCAGTGTGACATTGAATCACTTTATGCAGAATTACACCCTATGGTTTGGTGTACTGAGCTGTTCTAGGATCAGGTAGACCTTGAATCATTGTAAGAAGCAAAACTTCCCAGTATTTTCCCTGGCATTTTGTAGCATTACGGGCAGCATAGCTGTATTTATTTTACATGTAAGAAGATTGGAATGTCAACAGATCACTATTATCTGGTACTGGTTTTACAAATGGCAAATTTAAGCTTCCATTTCTTTGCTGAATATTGCTAATTGTTTTGCCACCTACTTCTCTTTCCTACATCTTTTATTTTATCTACTTGTAATGTTCTGTCTTGCAACAAACTGAGTAATAATAAGTAAAAGCCTCTTCTAAGCTTTACTTACTACTGCAAATGTGAGCAATTCTCAAGGGGGTTGGAGAGGAGTGCAGAGTCACAGAGGATATTCTGAGGGAAGCAGGTAAAAATTTAGATATGCCTGGCTGATATTACTTGATGTGCAGGTAGAAACATTTTGGAAAGCAGGAGATTTAGTGGCTTAAATATAGACTTTTAGGAGCATTTTTTTTCACATAAAATTCCCCCTAGCCTCCCATTGTTCAAAGATGTCTCCTGCAGGTCACACTTCACATGATGAAGTCCTTTGCAGATACCTCAGACACCCTAGGGTTTTTGAAGGGGCCCTAGAGATTGAAGCTTGTATTTGTGTGCCTGAATTGTACCTCAGGTACTTTCAGTTTCCTTTCAGTTACTGTCACCTGACTATGTGCTGCAGTAAGGTATCAGGACTATTCAGAGAGCAGGGATTAGTGTTTGCCCTGAGGTGTTTCTGGAAAGAATCTGATAGGTAAACTGTACGAAGTGAAGGGAGTGATGCTTCTCACTTGTGGAAGTGTAGGCAGGAGATGAAAGGGAGAAAAATCAAGGTTGTCAGTGTTTTAGTGTGTGAGAGAGCTGGTGATGATGCAGAAAGGCTAAGGGAGGGAAGTTCAGCCTCGGAGGGATGAGAAGAGGATGCTGAGGCCTTGTCTTTGCAAAAGAGAACAGGGAGATATAATTTTGTTGGTTTAGGTGCACAAATTTATGTTTCTCCTTGTCAGGAAACCATAGTTTCCCCCAAAGGATCATTTTTACATCTTGGCTCCATCAACCAGTCAAAGGCATTCAAACCAAGCTTAAACATTTATTTATAAGAATTAAAATATTCCTAAATAGGTACTGTATTAAAATATCCATCATCACTATCAGATGTCCTTGATTCAAGCAAGAGTGGCACCAAAACTCAAAATAAGTATTCATGAGATATATTTGGGAGGCATTCTTTCCATGAAGATGCATTTTAAATCTTCTAAATTAATTTAAAATGGGGGAGTTACAAATTTAGTCAGAGAGTAATTTAACTTACATTCATATGGATTCCTATTAATAATAGGAGTAATATTATAGGAGCTAGAAAATTAAAGTGGGTTTATTTGAGTAAGGCTCACTAATTTACAGATTTCCAGGACTATTCGTGAACATTTCAATGTTATCTAGTTGTCACGTAGTTTGAGATTAGAGATTTCTCCTATAGAAATGGATTAATGGAGCATTCTTGCTGTAGATGATGAAACAACAAAAATGATAGAAAGTCAGTGAAGGTGCTTTGTGCCCAAATGAAGAAGTGGTACAACTTACTCAGAAAAAAGGCCCATACAAGCAGTGAAATGTTAACACTGTTGTGAAACGAAATTGGAAGAAATATAAGAAAGGATATGCAGCACATGGCTTGATGCAGGATACCTTAACTGAATATCATCTCGTATTATACAAACCATTCTGAGCACAAAACCTCAAAAGGCAAAAATGTCATATTGGCTGATAAGCCAACAGAGATTCTTCAGTGGCAAGAATGAGAAATAAAAGTGTTTGGATTTTATGAGCAACCAGACAACAAACCTTGCAAAAGAACTAATGGCTTATGTTTCCTGGCTAATTACTAAATATAAACACGTACATGCACTCAGATAAATAAATGCTCATTCTTCCCAATGCATCAAGAAGATGTTTCACTGTGCATGGGGACAGATTTGCAACTCCTATAATGCATTTTATTGTCCAGTGCTAAAGTTACTTGTGTTCATTGATATTTGATGCATTTCTATGAACTGCCAATAACAGAACCTCTTAAAATGTGACCCCAAAATACTTGTAATTCATTGAGTCTAGAAATACGTTTAATTCAGCTTGACCACTTGTCATTGAGACATATTTTCTTGATGGGAAACTATAGGATGCTCTGTTATTTAGTAGTTAATTTTAAAAGAAGATAATAGGAAAGCATTGTATATGAAAGAGGGCTATAGTGAACAGATCAATTCAGCGTAAGAGCTGAGAGGTCTTGGAAAGCAATAGAGTTTAAAAAATATCTGGAAGAGAAATCTTATTGTTTCTAAAGTTAAACTTATATCAAACCTAAAGTGCTCTAAAAGTTCTGTAGAAAGAATAAATTTAATAGCTTGTCTCTTGAATTTGAAACTTTAGAGAAATGGGAGTAAGCTGTCTTCTGAAAAAATCCTAATGTTCTTTTAGACCCCAAAATTGCATTTATTTCATACACTTGCTTGAGCTGTTCTTTATGCAAGTTACAGCCAGTAGGAGATCAGTTCAGTTGCCTAAATATTGCCACCTCAGATGATCAAAAGGATCCCAGTAACTGCGCACGTGGGCAGTTAAGAAAACGTGTCTATGAAAGGTTATGGATAAAAGATCTTACTGATATAATAGATGAATGCCAGGCAGCACACCCTATAGTATCTATAGTTACAGTAGAGACCTACCTGTAGAGAATAAATTAAGCTCTATATCTCAGTTGGCTATAGTGACAGCTTGGGTACAATGTGCATGTAGATACCTATATAACTGGGGTATTAAGGTTTATTAATTTCATATTGAAGCACACCTTGACTGATGATTTTGGATTAGCTTCCTAGAAGAGGAAGCTATGACTGGAAGGAAACATGTAAAGATAATTCACTTTTTGATAGAATTTAGGCAAATAAAGTAGGCTTGGACTTGTGCCCCTTAGTCACTTTAAAAATGTTTTGGTGACATAGCTGTTGATCAGTGTGACAAGATACCACAGCCCTTTATATCTATCTTTACACTGAGACAGAGGAGTTGTCATGAGACCGATCATTCAAGACAATATTTGTTTCCTGTTTACTGAAGGAGTTCTGGCTTTCAGTCATTGCAGAGTATTACTTGTTAGAAGAGCTTGTAATTAATTTCTTAACCCCTATCTACATTTTGAACATTGCTTCCCTTTGCCCAGAGAAGTGTTGGAGTCACCATCCCTGGAAGTGTTAGAAAAATGTTAATGAATGAAGTGAATGAAAAGTATTTAATAATATAATAAACTGTTAACACTGCTTCAAATTCCTTGGTTTAGTTTCACCTAGTTTAGAGAAAAAAAATGGTTTTAAAAAGGCATGGTTTAACAGATCTGTAAAAGAAACTGTTACATAGAATTTTTACAATAAATGAATTTTTAAGGGTAAAAAGAGTTAAGGAACAACAAAGGGCAAAAGCACTAACTATTCCAAACTGGAAGAAAGCAAGGAAGCACAGGTAAGAGAACAATGTGACTAAGTCATGATTTCTTCATTAAACTCATAAGAAATCTTATAGGAAGTAGAAATTAGTTGCAAGTATCCATGAGGTTTATAAAGACATAGTACAAGCATGTAGGGATTTGGGTTAGAAAGGCTAAGACAGAAAACAAGATGCAAGTAGTATGAGACATCAAAAATGGTAGTCATAACCTTGTAAGTAGATTAGTATGAAATTGTGGGTCTACTGTTCACTGGGGAGGGGGAAATATAAATAGATGACACCAAGGAGGATGAAACATTTAATGCATAATTTTTGCTTTCCCAAAAAGTTTAGCTTGAACTACTGACTATAGTAGTCAATGTCAGTGAAGCCAGAATAAGAGAATCAGTTCCTCTACCCAAATACAGAATACAATGGTTTTTTTGATAATTGTTAGGATATCCGCAATATGTTCATGAACCTGGTAGTTATGACCCAAGTCCTCTTGGAGAAACAGCTGGAAGTCAGTCAGCACATCTAGAAGTATCTTAGCAGCAGCAGGTACTTAGTGCTTAGTCTGAGCAAAGACTATGCATTTGAACTGAATCTAGGTCAAGGCATAGGCCTACAGTAGGAAATTTAGACTAGTGATGGTTTACATAACTCAAAGGTTTTGAAAACATCTCAGGGCAATTCACTGTCATATCAAGGACATATCAAGGCATATCTATGACTGCGTGTGGGATTCAATTTAAGATTAGAACCCTTAAATTCAGATTTTTTATGTAGATGTTTGAAGGTGTGCCAGGTGCTTGATTAAAATACTCACATATACCCACACCAAGTGTCCTTTTGAAACAGGGACTTGAGTCAGAGTGAGAATACCCTGCAACATCTCAAATAGCAACAGATGTTACTAGTCCTAAATTCCCACTGCAGTCAGTAGAACCTAAAATGCATTTCAGTTGTTCAAATTTAGTCCTCTAGTACCATTTGTGATGTTCAGGTTAGGTAATGAGGATGTGGGTCTCACACGGACCTATTATTATACCCCCAGTGGCTGTCTTGGAGACCCTGAATGACCTCAAATGATACTAGACACTTGTGTGTGTAGTTTAATCAAACAGGGGGTCTATTTTCTCTGTATTGAGGGCTTAGGCAGCTTCAAAACTTGTGGAAAATTATATGTAGATATGAAGGTATGCTAATATACCCTTACAAATTAAGCAAATATATATATGTTTTACATATATCCTACTCTGAAGTGCAAGGAAAGACAGTGCAGTAGCCGTCATAGAATTTCTGGGGAAGAGTTGTGTAAAGTGATATAGAATTTTACAGACAAAGAAAAAATTCTGAACTGATATACCATGTCAAGCTTCTGAAGTGTAAAGGACAGATGAATTATTTGAGTTTGAAAAAAAATGAAATCTGACCCAACTCACCTAATTTTTTTACATCATCAGGTGCCCTGGGAATTTAGTATGCTTTTAACCTTTTCTGTTGGTGGTTTGTGTTTTTGGGGGGTTTTGTTGTTTCTGTTGTTTGTTTTTTGGGTTTTCTTTAATAATCCAGGTAAAGAAAGAGATTTTTGTTGACTCTTCTACAGAGGCCTTAAACAGTGTTTTGAAAACTGTGCCCAGAGAATTATTTGTGGTTCACTGCCAGAATGAAAAGATGTACAGAGTAGAGCTTCATTCGTTTTTTTCATTAGCAACTGGGATGATGGAATCAAGAGCATATGATTAAATTTTCAGACAACACATAGCTGGGAGGAACTGTAGGCATACTGGAGGATAGGTTGAGAATCCAAAATTATCTTGACAAATTGAAGAAATGGTCTGAAAAAAAAAACCAGATGCAGTTCAACAGAGACAAGTGTAAGGAACTACATTTAGACAGATATAATTAACAGCATAAGTGAGAAGAAAAACAAATGGTTGTGAAGAAATTAATTCCCTGCCTTTCCAGGGATTATAGGGGATCATAAACTGAACTTGAATCTGTAAAATCATCCTTTTGTGAAAAAAGTCAAGCATCGTATTGAAAGCACAGTCAAAAATGTAAGTCTGCAATATATGTTCAGCCTATTTACTTTACTCATTAGTGGGGCAACAGTTAGAGTACTGTCTGGATAGGTCGCCATTAAAAGGTATGTCTGCCAGAGAGAGGAATTTTGATTTAACACAATCCCAGATGCAGTTTGGAGATCTAGAAAACGTGATCTAAAAGGAAGAACTGAATAAACTAAGTACAGTGAAAAGGATACTATGGAGAATATGCCAAAAAAGGTCACTTTCTAAAAAAGGTTATTGTTACAAAAAAATATATTCTACTGCTAAGTGCTACAGCCTGAGAGACTGCTGAGGCTCTTACAGCTCCATGCACCAGCTGCAACCAGTAGCAAAGCTGAGCTTGTGTTCCAGCAGGCACACAGACACAGGGCACATATATACACCACATGGACACACACAGTTTGTAACACAGGTCACAGACACACGGAGCACTCCCACAAACACAGGCAGCATCAACAGCCTTATCCTGACCCCATCTCTGGCTGAACAGAGTGGAGGTTTGCTAGTGAGAATGAATATATATATGTACACATATATAATTATTTATCTACATGCTCATAACATGGATCTTCCTCAGAAGCTGGGCTCAGATACCCTTTTTTGCCCAGTAGCTGTGCCTGGATCCCAGTATTTCTAGCACCTGGGCATACATAGAATCCCCTGGCACTGCATCTGCTTTCCAGTTGCTGGTGCAGACCATCTCACTCATGCACAGAGTCACACATGAACACTCAGAGCTGGCTGGAACTCCCCTGGTGCCCAGTAGTCAAGCTCCCCAGGTTCTCATCCTTACAGACACACACATCAGCAGGTCTTGCCTCTAAAGACTCCAGATAATCTCTCCAGTAACTGCTGGCACTCCTCTGGTTTCCCAAAATGAGCATTCCTTGTGTTCTCACCCTTTGAGACACCTCTCTCCTCCAGATCCCAGGTGACTATGTCACCTGCTCGCTTGCTCATCTGGCTGGATCTTCACTAATGATCACACACCTTCCCACATCGAGTCATTCTAGGTGCTGCACCATGGACACATGGGCTTCTGACCCTGGTCTCACCCCAGGGGTGGCACTTGGGTTTCACTTGCTCTGGTCTCTCCAGTCCAGTTGCTGGCACCCAGGCACATGCACCCTCCAACCTGTCGTCCTGCACCTGTTGTTGGCACTCAGATCAGAGTTCCAGCAGGCATGCTCACAGAGGCATGCACACAGAAGTGGGAGTCCCTCACCCAGAAAAATGGTTAGAAATTGTGCTGATCAAATGCAAGGTATGGCCAGACAAAGAATTCTGGTCAGCAAGCTATTTACGTGCAACCAGGCCTTTTTATCTCCTTATCCCTATGTTTTCCCAAACTTACTCCTCCTTAGATTGTCTAGATTCCCTTCAACCCTTTTGATTCTTCCCTAAACATCTGATAATGAGACTTGAACAATCCCCAAATGCTCTTCCCCTACATCCCATAATGAGTCCGATACCCCCAGGCATTCACCTCACTCAGTCCAAAAGGTGCTCCAGCATTGACTCATTGTGATCAGTCAACATGTGGCATCCATTGCAATGAGTCAATGCTGGTGCATGGAACACATTGTGGGATGCAGGAGAAGAGATACAAAGGGCCCCTGTCTGAGGGTGTCTGAATGCCAGCAGTACGTGAGGTTGGTAGGTGCATGTGCCTGGGTGCCAGCAACTGGACTAGAGACCAGAATGCCTTCTTTGACTGAATAGTTTCTGAGTGACTAGCCTGGATTTTCTGGTTTGTTTTTTTTTAGTTTCAGGGGATGGTTATATTGTTCACAACAGTCTCAAGACATGCCTCCCATTGATGAACACTTTTCCAGAAAAGAACAGGTGGCCACAGGAATTCTCAGGTTGAAAGCAAAGCCTAGAATATTCTATGGAGATACTAACTACATTAAACAGTAAAATGCTTGGGATTCTTCCTGAATGTGAACAATTGACCTGCAATCAGCTGAAAGAAGAAAAAAAATTGGTGGCACTAACTCTTTTTCATTTCAATAATTTTGTAAGCTAGAGTTTTAATGAATTTCAGCAGAATCAATCCCTAGACTTCCAAGATTCTTTCAGGTTACATACTATGAAGAAAACATTCAAAGACAAGTTCCTTGTAGTTACTAATGTCAGCACATAAGTTTTCTTCTATAGCTTAGTGCTACTTTTCAGCTCATTGAACAGACAGTTATTTGCAAAATTTCTGTTTATGTAAACAAGACTTATCCAGTTAATAGTCTGTTCATAGTAATACCAATTTGCCCAAATTCTACATTTTTCAACACCATGGAAAGAAATCCAGTGAAATAACTATCATTAGGTCATTCAGCCTTTTGCTAGTACAAGCAAAATACGCATTAAGTAATCAATGTTAACAGAAGACACCAGATAACCCCTAAAAATGCTGAGAGAAATATCCTTATCAGTGCTAACCATTAATGGATTAATGTTTTTTCCTAATGAAAGTGGAAATAACAGTCTGGTTAAGATTTTTTTTTTGCATTATGTACAGTTATAAGAACAGAATAATCTTTCCCGTAACTTGTCTTTACTTTGGTTAGATGTAATACTTGTTTGGAACTTTAATTGTTACATAATTTTGATGCATATGAAACAGAAATATTTATGGTTTGAGGATGACCTAACAGTTCGAGATGGAACCTTGGAATCCTCTGAGATCACTGATTTAATTTCTGAATTCTGCAGATGAATCACATTACAGCATTTGCTTCAAATTCCCCTTATGTTATGCAAATATATTAATATTTATAAGTGTTGGTATATAGCAAAATTATTTAATTTTTATGTAGTACTTTGAGATCCTCTCACGGTGTGCACTGTTTAGTAAGTGCTTTATTTTTGCTAGAGGCAAATTACTTTTTATTGTCTTTCTGAAATCTGTTCCAACAGTTTGAGATTTGTACTGATCCATTTAAAAGAACATAACAAGTATCAATATAGTTGTAGATTTTTATGTACGTAGTCTTGAAAATGGCTATGAATTTCATAAAGGTTGCTATAATCAGCACAAGATCTCTCATCTGTGCTAGTGTTCTTAACAGAGGCCATCATTGAATGTTCTCTCTAGAAATTTTAACAGGCTGTAGAGAACTGATTAATAAAGTTTCAGTTCAGCTTCCTAGAAATTATTATTTAATGTTTTATTATAATCTAAATTACTACAAGTAATTTAAGATTTCAGATTATGCAATAAAGTGTTAACTTTTATTGTCACTCCTTTCTCCAGAAAAATCATTTGGTGTCAAGTTATAGAAAGTTATAGAAAGGAGATGTGTTATGAAATAAATAGTAAATCAGTCTATGAAAGTTCAGGACAAATGCATCTTTTGAGATACAATGCTTGAGTAATTATTGAGTTTAAAAATACTGAAGTAATGTTAACTAAATACATTTGTTGTTTTGTGCATAAACATACTCTGTGATTAGGTAGGTTTGTGGTTTTTGTACAAAGGATGGTCTAAAATCTACATGGTTCAAAGGTATCACATAATACCATAATCCACCTAAGTACTTGAAAAAATATGCCAAAATATAATGCTTTGTTGTTCATAATAAATCATGATATGCAAAATTGGGGGGGGGGAAGGAACAGACAAGGAGATAAAGAAATTAATAGCTTTACCTCGTTTAGCATTTACTGTGTGAGTTCATGGCAATATTACCCATTATTAACAAAAAATTATTAAGGACAAAAGTAATGCTAAACAACAGGGAAGAAATTTTACATAAATCAGGACTATTTGGTTGTTCATTTAAATTAAGCATCTTGCTAAAGAATTTCACAGAACATGTAAGGGTTGATGCAAGACACAAAGAAGAAATGATCTTTCATTTTTTGTGGCAACATAATAATTTTAGTAATTTAAAAAGATCATTAGCAAAAAGTTGGTGCTGGTCCCTTTTTTGATCATTCTGCCAAAAACCTGAAAGGTAATAAATTCTCTGTGTCTACTGGGGAAAAAAGAAAAAACAAACACGCAAAAAAATAAAGCCATGAGCTAAAATGTCAACTGATCCTGACTTGGGGCAGAATTGTTTGACTAAATAACCCTATGAGGTTCTTCCCAGTCATACTTTATATGAGTACACAATTAAAAATTGACGAATATTTTTTTAAAAGGCTTAGCTGAAGTAAAAAAAGCAGTGACACATCTTCCACACGTTGTGTGTCCCTGGAGTTGTATGCAAGGGAACACAGCATGGTTCATCAGAAGTTAGCTCCTCAAAGCACGTATGGTTCTTGGTACCACTATTTCCACTCTGCTGATCCACTTTTGCCAGGCTGCACACTCTGCTGGTGTAGGTGTACCCTCTGTGGAACAAAGTCCCTGATTCGACTTTGTGTCTCACAGTGAGTATCTCTGGAGAAACATTTCCATAGAAGGCCTATTTAAAAGTATGTCCAAGCCATATTTGAGATAACTTGAATTCTAACTCCTAGTTTTTCTGCTCAAATAAAAAAAAAAATCAACTCCTAAATAATATTAAATTTACATTATTTGAGAGTCATGGGTGGCTTTTCATCTTTGGATAGAGGCTGAGCTGTTTACCCACTCATATAAGCATTTGGGAAACCAACATGATTACAAAACCAACAGGAGAGTTTCCTAAAAAACACATTTTTTGATGCTTGAATACCCAAAATGACAGCCTAAAGGCCTTACCAGCATCCTTGGTTGGTAAATAGTGGCAGAGTTTAATTTTATTTGAATTTATAATAAAAACGTTTTCACAGACTGTTTTGCTTTGTACGTGAAAGAGTAAGTGTAAATTAATACAAGTAGGAAGTGGACCTTCATTTCAGACAAGGAAAAATGCCAGTCAGGTAGGTAGATTTCGGTCAACAACAACCACAAAACTGTAATAAACAAGCTGTGGGATCTGACAGATGGTGCAAAATGTTTTGTATGCCCTGACATGAAATATTTTTTTCCTTCTTGAATTAGTTGTAATGCCTTTGTTTCTACGGGGGAAACTAGATAATAACACAAAATATCCAATTCTTGGAATACTAACTTTGGATATAAAAGATTCAAATTCATGTTTCTTGTCCATATCAAGAAAAAAAAAAGGGATTTAGCTGTTCCTTTCTAATTTTTTTTCCCTATACTCCATCAGACTACTGTTGAATCTTCTGTCAGACTATTGGCTATTTTAATCCTCCTGATACTGTTTTTTTCAGAAATTCTACCTGCAACTCTAGAATGTAACTTCACCTAATTCTATTTCTGTTGAAATTACTACATTGTGTAGTAATGTCTAAAACTATAATCATACCTCGGTAAAGAAACTTTTAATTTAAAATTTATGATTGGTCTGTGTTATATTTATCTATCTATATTTATCTAAATACACCTATTTTAACCTACTTCTCTCTTGCTCACATACAGTTTTTTACTCACACATTCAGTATTTTAGTCATACAAAAAAAATTAAAAAGTTTTACAAGCAGTACAGAAGAAGCAATAGTATCAAGCTAGACTTGAAATTCTTTCAAGCTGAAAGCAGAAATAGTTAGTGGCTTTGAAACACTCGTAAAACAGTGTCAAAAAATCTTCAAAAATGTAACAGGCCAATCAAGTCAGGTACCCCTGTTAAGGGGAGTCTTAACAATGGCTGTTATGATACAAATAACATAAGAAAATTACAGGCCATTTATATGCATGTTTGCTTTTATAGGTGTGCTTGTATGGATATTATGCCAAAATAATATTACTTTGGAGACAAGAACAATTAAATTAAAGAAATATTGAAATTAAACAATGACCAGTCCTTCAATTAATTTTTAAAGCAAAATAGCACTGAGTGGCAAACAACACAGTTTGAAGGTCACAACTGTAGAGACATCTCTACGTCTCTAGAATGTTGCATTTATTTTTCCCTTCTAATAGTGTTTCCAACAGCCAATGCTATTGCAAAGTAGTATTTACAGTGTCAAATTCTGTCTCTTCTATTCCTTCATTCATTATTGCTGCTCAGTGTCATTACTTTCTTTTATTCTCCAGCAGCAGTAACCTTGCCTGTGTCTGTAAAAACACACACTACTTTAGCTTGTACATGATGATGAGTAGTTTCAGTGCACCCTTAGAGTTAGGCCATTATCTAGTGCATACTTCCCATTCCTCTGCCTTCATTTTTAAGATATTTGTGTACATATTTCTCTGATATTTAATTTTCAGTGCAATAGCATCCTCCACTACAGTCCTCCTTCCTGAACGTATCAATGTAACTTTTTCTGAAACACACTTTTCAAGAAATTTCAGCAAATCCCGGTTTCTGACTGTTAAGACTCACACCAGAAAGTGAGGGTAATCCAGGTTCTTGTTAATAGATCTCTTAAAGTGGATTAGAGTGAAATGACACTGAATGATTGGTGTGTATGAATATATATCTGTATGGTTTATTTTAGAACAATTTGGTTTCAAAGAAAAACAGGTCTGTAGCTGTGTTGGTTGTTATTATCAATAGTGATATAGCAATATAAAAGCACAAAAGTAAAATGCAAGTAAATGTCTAAGGAAAAGAAAGAAAGCATAAAAGTAGAAAGATAAATAGTCCCCACTTATTGGATCCAGTGATGAGATTTGGTAGTAGCAATTTCAGTGCCTGGTGGTCCCTGGTGACAACACCACCCCCCCAGAGCCTCTGGTTGGCTATGATACCCCTCACGTTGGCTAGGGGGACAGTGAGCAGCAGTGAGCCAAAGGTCCCGCCTAGAGGGAGTGGCCACAATAGCCAGAGTCTTATAAACAGACACACAGGTGGTCTCAGTCTTGCCTTGGTCTCTGCCCTCCTGACCTCTCAATGTGTGACCTCCAGAGTGGTAGCTATGTTTCTCTCTTCTCTCTTTCTCTCTTTATTATTTCTTCTAATCTCTCTTTTCTTCCTGTTGTGGGCAACTTAAACATCTATTGTTTGTATTTCACCTAAGTTTGGGTTGGTGTTTGCCTAGTCACTTGCTATTAAGCACAATGCTTCTGTAAATTAAGTTCTTTGTACTGGGTGTAGTAGTAAAATGCTTTTCCTTGGTTTTCATGTTATTTCTATAAAACCATTTTTACCAAAATGCCTATTTTCTCACCAAGTTAAAAGAAATCTCTTAGAGAAAAGGTGTGTAGTCTTTTCTCTGGATATCAACTCAAGGTGTCAAAGGCTTTGCAAGAGTTTGTGTAGGCAAAATCTCTTGAAGCCTGAAATTAGAGTGTAAAAGCTGGTAAAAGCATGGAACTTCTGGGCTGGGATGTAAGAGTCATGAGTCTTTGACGCCTTCAAAGACATTACAGCTGCCAATTATGCCAGTGCAGATGAGTCCATTATGGCCCATTATGGCCTATCAGCAGAGATTAACACCTTCAGGCTATTTGTGGAAGTCTTGGAGCTTCCCCAGAGGGGAGTTATCACAGCTGAGTCATTTGTGTAAGGATTTGCCTCTTTTCTTGTCTTGTTTAACACCCTGAGGTGGGGGGTGTGCACAGCCTCAGCACTTCAGCAGCTACTTTGTTCATTGTTAGCAAAGCACCCCTCTGATTGTTTGAGCCATCAACATTAACCCTCCAGTGTCTCACAGGAAGGGGAGATTACGTGAACGAGTCTGTGAGCTATGGCCTCCTCCCAGCCTTCTTCACTTCTCCTTAAACCTGAGATGATTAGATAATAATATCACCTTTTTTCAGGTTTCCATCAGAAGGCTTAACACACAGTCCAATTCCCTGAATTCTGGGAGTCATATTTGGGTGGAGAGGGGGCTTTGGTGATCTTAACAATGTTCAAACCATAAACCATTTCAGTCTCTTATACCAAGTCCAGACTGCTTTATCACTTAAAAGGTTGAAACTGCTGTTTTCTGCTCATTTGTTTCAAGGTTCTTATCCTTTCTAACCTCTGAAGAAAGAGTATATTATTTCTTTCCAGAATTGCTATACATTTTTCTGATCTCACGTAATAAACTTTGTCCCATAACTACTTACCTTGTTTATGCACTGTTGGCATCTTACTCATCAGTATCACCTTTTCAGTTCTACTGTCCCATTTTTCTGAAATTCTTCCTTTTCTACCACAAGACATTGAATAATTTTCTACTTCTTAAACCTTATCTTCACCCTTGCCTCCTCTGAGATTTTGTTGTGCTTTGTCTGTAGAAATGTGTCATAGAAGTTGTTGGGTTTTTTTTCTTTCCCCTTTTCTTCTTCTTCACTGTGACTAAGCATCTAACATAACTGACTAAAATTGTGCCATCTATCATGGCAGCAAATATCAGGCAACTTTCACACATAGCTATATCTACATATATGTTGAATGGAGACTAAATCTCCCCCAATTTGTTCAGTATTCTGAGACATATTCTTTTCTGTCAAAGCAAATTTGTGCATTTCTTCCTAGCGATCCTTCAAGATACCTGATTTTATTTTCCGCAGTTTCAACTATTCAGCTGTCAGTATGAATATTTTTCATCAAGTGTGTACATTTCACTTTAAAAAGCATCTCAAAGCTTTGAAATTTATTTTTGTATCATGAGCTTTGTCTTTCGCTATGGCTAAAGCTTATTTAGTGATGCCAACAGAAAGCCAAACAAATCAAGTGAGAAAAAAATCCAGTAATGTTCAATTCACTGTAAGTGATAATTAGTTCTGGCCCCATTAATTTTTCCTTTGAATTTAATTTCCGTGGATGGTTACAGCTAAGAATCATGACTTAATTTCCTAAATTTGCGGGTATAGTCTGTTTCTTGCTGTTGAATATCAAATGTGAAATTTAAAAATAATGAATAAATACTGACTGACAACACCTCTCAATCTTGGGTCATTTAAAGGCTAGTAGTAGCCTGGAGCCAGTGATGCAGTTATAGTATAATGTCACCATCTTTTCTGGATAACCACCACTACATGTGAAAACATGTAAAATGTTACGCTAATTTAAGATTATGTGTGTTTGTCGCCTTCTTGGGGTTGTGCTTATAACAGGTAAACTAATTTACCTTTTATTATATGCAGAGATCTGACCATGCAGAGATCTGACCTTGCTTACTACCACTCTTTATCTCAACCTACTTTTTCAATAAAAATGTATGCCTTTCCTTAAGAAAACTGACTCAGTGTAACTATTATCTACAAAGTTTGCTTCTGTGATTTTTTTTTCCCACTAGCTAGTGTTTTTTTTTAAAAGAAAAAACTCAACATTTAAAAAAATCTTTGTTCTTTGGTATCTTCATGCTCCCTAAACTTTATTTCCTTAGTGTTATCAAATTTAAAAGTAGATACTTTGCTTCTGAGCTTATGATGTGCCTACTGAGATAAAAATAATCCCACACTAGTTCTATGAATAAACATTTAGCTGATTTTTTGTACTTATCTTTTGCAATCTGTGAGTAAGATCATGAAAAAACTAAATGACGAGTCTGAGAAGAAAATCATCATAAAAAATGGTCTCCTCAAAGGTTTACCCAAACGTTTTGTTTGCAGGGTGCTGAACTCTATTCAAACCTCACACAGATGAGGTATATACAAAGCACCAGTGTCTTCAACTGTGAAAGAAAACCCCAAAGCATTGCTAGTGAGGATTCATCAAAGTGGTGCTAGCAGAGATTCAGTGTGTCTGAAAGTGTCCCTGGAGGCTGAAACTTTGCAGAAATGTTTCTGTATACTATTTGTGTTATGTTTCCATTAGAAATCTTAGAATGCTAAGACTTGGGAAACATATTGTCTACCTGTTCAGAGCACTCAACTTCTTGGCCAGAGAGCAGTGTTTTCTTTTTTGCATCTTTGAATGATTTTTCTAGGATCCAGACGGGGCATCCAGGGGACACAAAAGTGGCTCTGCTCTGTTCTGTGGTTTGCAGTATGGAAGACTCCTTAAAAATTGGACTAGTGATTGCCATTTTATAATGTGGTTGTATAATTTAAATTCTCCCATTCATCTCTTAAAAATAATTCTATATAACCTTCAGCACATTTGCCTCCGTGTAAGAAATGTGCTATGAGTTATTTGCTCTATTTCAGTTGCATATGCTGCTTTGTTACTTTATAATGGAGTTTTATTCTCATTATGAGTTTTATTCTCACGAATTCCATCTTTTGGATGCATAGAAGAGAAAAGTATATCCCACTTCCATGAGGTATATCCTTTCTCCATCTTTTCCAAGTCTAATAGATCAAATGTCTTTCCAGCAGGATTCAGGTTTCTAATACAATTTTTTTCTAGTGGTCTATAGTGTTACCTCTGATGATTTTTTTTTTTTAAGTTTCTTCAGTACTGCATATAAGGAGCTTAGTATTTGAGTTTTTAAGCCTATTTTCCCATATGTCAATGTCCATATATAGTTTTTTCTTAATAGTAATTTCTGTGTGATTTTTTTTTCTTTTTGTTCATCCAGACTGTTTTTCATTCTCTCCTCTCTCTTGCATTTGAATACTTTGTACTTTCATGTAATGTTTTCTTAATGTTAAAGGGAATGTCCTTTCAGGAGGGCTTAAGTATAATTACCGTGGTTTTCTATATAAGGAAGACATTAGTTAAAAAGTGGAAAAATAAAGCTGGTCAGTGAATACACATATATATACTGTGAGAAGGATGTGGTCTGTGGTGTGCTCCACAAGTGTGATGGTTTAATTGTTCACCCTTGGGGACCTACTAGAGCGAACAGAAGTTCTTAGGATTATTTCACGGGATTATTATTTCTTTCTCCTTTCTTTTCTTAGGATTATTTCAAGGGAAAGCGGGGTGTGTCACTAGGTCTTAATTGCCCAATATGTGGCATGTCTACCTTATATATGTGATGTTGAGATCAAAATAGAAGATTTGGATGTGGAGTGCTCTTCCTGGCACAAAGGAACTTCGGAAATGGGAAGTGAACAGAATTTTCTGGTACTCACTTGAATCAGAGTGTCTCATATTCTGTTCCTCTTGCCAGCTTTCGCCAATGGAAGCTGCCCCTCTATTAGACAAGTTTTCTACAAGTAAATTGTTATCTTGCTTGTTAACTGCTTAAACAGCCTTCCTAAAGAGGCCACATAATACTTTCAAAGCATAGTTCAACTTTTCATGCTATCACTTTAATGACTCATCCAGCTTTCTAATATAAAACTAAGTCTGACTTGCAACAGATCTCTACCGGATGAGGGGAAATTTGGGAGCTCACAACTAAATGGAAGTATTGTCTCAAAGTTAGTATTAGTGCTGCCTAACCTTGTACCACTTAATGATTAGTAAGACAAATTATTCTTTGTGTCCTGTTACCAAACTATATTGCACCAAGAAGACATAAGAGGTGACTTTTTAATTGTCTGTTTACTGGTATTTACTTTGTAGAATAGATCTGTTCAGTCTGTGGACCCTTTTTTTCCCTAGTGTTGCTGTGGTTAGGCAGGAAAGCACCACATAGTAGCTTCATCACACCCCCCTCATTGCAGTATGGGAGAGAATGAGAACTAGTACAAATATCCGGTAAAAACAAGTTTCACGGCTGAAGGCAGACAATTACCTTTTCCTCTTTCTCTCTTTTATCCCGAGTTTTTAGTGATTCCCATTCTTGATTAGATAAATGAATGTTTTAATTAAAGGAACACTTACTTCCTTTCATCATTCTCTGTGTCGGCTCAAGAGAATAGTGCTTTGTTTACATTCTTAGAGAAATCAATAATAAAGATTTCATTAATTTTTTTTAATTTGAATTTTCAGAAAAATTCCATTGAATTTTTCAGAAACTAGTTCTAGCAGTCAGGTCAAAACTTTCAGTATGTGATGAATCAAAATGAGAAACACATGTTACTATAACTGAAGCCATCTAAAGGCATGTAAAATGAATGAATAATTTTATAATCATAGGCAGAAAATAATTTACTATTCTCATGGAATTTCTTTTACATGTTCTTTTCTTCCCTTCCCCAGGTGCTCAGCAGATATCATAAACCTTAAGGATCCTAAATCCTTCATGGACTGTTTGTATTTTATTCAACACGGGTCTGTGAGTGAGTAAGGATTTCCATGAAGCCTTCCAAGTCTGGGGCTGCTGCCCTCTACTTTCTTTTTACTTAAAAATTGACAGAAAAGGCAAGAGGCCAGATTTACTACAACTTTATTCAGAGCAGATGGAAGCAGATGAAACTATAAACAGCAAAGTAGCTGAGTGTAGAAGTTAACTAAAAAGCTAAGTGAAGCTGTTAAATCTGACACAAGGACTAAAGATACACTTCAGAAAACATTGTTGCTGAATTAAGCACTGCCAGAAACCAGAAGCTGATTTCATAGGACAATGAAAACGGAAGAACATCTTAAAATAAGTTAAAATAAGGTATTAAGAAATAACGGTGTTACATTAATTTAGAAAAGCATCAGATTAGTTGCTCTAATGAGCCTCAGAAACTGCCAGTATGTGTTCTTGATTTCTATCATAAAACAAAATGTGTAAATTTTGCCTTTGGTGAATAAACTATCTTTGAACATAAAGTGACTGTTTTCTTTTAGGGCCCATAAACCTGAAGCTAATTCTATCTGCATAAAACTGTAAATCATAAAAAGCCCAATCTGGGGGGGGGATATTTTTGGAAGTGTTTTCAATAATTATGAAATCATATAATATCTTCAGTTGGAAAGCACCTTAAAGATGATTGTCTTGGTTTAAAGACAAATATTGGGGTGGGAACTCCAATGAAATGAACTCCCTCCCCTTTTATTTCCCACCAATACAAAGAGACAAAATGTGAGGAAGTATAAGTGGAAAAAAAAATTACAGTTTACTGACAAGAAATATAGCAGTAAAAACAACAATACCAACAGAATGGTTCAAACCAACGACAGAGAGAGAAATCATTTCTAGTCTCTCCCCTCCCATCCGCTTGAACTCCCTTTTGCACACAGACAAAGCCAATGATCAACACGTGCTTCTCTCCTCCTTTTTTCCCCTGGGAAAACAAAGAACAAAAAACAAAACCACAGGGAGGAAGGGAGGGAGGGAGGAAGGAAGGAAACAAGGAAGGAAGGAAGAAAGGAAATGGCTTGGAGCACCTTGGGGTTTTTGGTGGTCTTTTTCCTCCCCTACTGGATCAATCTTTGGTTGACAGTCCATACCCACTACTTGATCTCATTCCTCTACTTGTGCTGTACTTTGTTGTGCTTGTCTCCAGGAACCAGAACAAGGATGTTTGTCCAGAAAACTGCTACCCTACCTCTGTATGGCCCCATTCTCCAGCCACATCTTGTTCTTTCTCACGGCATGTTTTTAACAACAATCCTTGGTTGGCTCCATGGCTATCCGGCTATTGGTGTTGGAAACATACACATTAGCCCCCTATCTTCTGGGCTTCTAGACATTTAAGTTGGGCCCCAGACTTGCAGAAGGGAGTACCTGGAATTCCTCTGAGCTGCTTATCAGATGCTCTCCTTCTGACCTATGATCCCTCTCCAGGCTATGGATATCTTTTGTTGGCACTGTCATCAAACAAGTAGAAGTGGGATCAGTTGAGGTTCCCCTCCTGCAGAAACTTTGGTTTAAAGCCCTCTTCATCAGCTTGGCAAGTCTATGACCGAAGATGCTCTTCCTCTTCTCTGACAGATGGACTTCATCAGACACCAGTAGATCAGGTTTCTCAAAGCAAGCCCCACAGTCTAAGTAGCTGAATGCTTAGCTTTGTTACCTTTGAAACAACTTGCTGATTTGCCAGATTTTACTGTCCCTTTCAAACACCTTCCCTTTGAACAGTAGAACTGATGAAAAAAACTACCTGTGCTCCAGAGTCTCTTCCTACCTGTCCAAGGACTCTCTAATGCCTCTTGATCCTCTTCAGACTGCTCCTGGCTGTATCTCCAGTGCCCACATAAAAAAACAGTACCAGGCCACAGTCAGTGGACTGTATGAGGCTTGGTATTCTCTCAGTGACATCCCTGATATGAGCCCCAATAAGCAGCACACAAATGTGTGCCTCCATACCTCCCAGAGGAAAGCTGCCTACTGTATCACTCATCGTCTTTTGCATGAGTTAGCAGCTTCTGACAGGTCTTTGCACTTCCCCAGGGCTTTCCCAGCTCAGGACCCCGCCCATGTGCTGCGATCCCCCACTTCACTGTGGAATGCTCCTGAAGCAGAGCTTATCACCTGGACAAAACTAAGCTTATCAGTGACTTCGTCACTAAGACCCATTTATTTTAAGAAGTGTGGGTACTTATTAGTTGCCATAATAGTGACAACTGGCAACAGTTGATGCCTTAAGTGCACTACAGCACAAAACATGGTTCAGGTACAGTTTATTTTGCTCCTGGAATGCTAACTAAAATGGTGCAAGGCTGGCTGCTTCTTTACATATCTCTTTTCCTGCCTCTCTCTTTTTCTGATTTCCTACTTGAATCAAGATTTGAGTAGGTGAAAACTTCTATGATCTGTCATTAACCTATGGATGCCTTGAATTAGCAATGATGCCTGTAACAGCAGTAAGACAGTGGTGTCCAATTTCGTTCAATTATTACTCATTTCAAGCATAGCATGAAGCACTGCCATCTCAATTGCAGTTGTACATATTTATTGTTAATGGGTTATTTTCTATGATTTTTAAAGTGATGACAACTGTATTTCTGACTTAATTAATACTTGATTGTAATCTGTCTACAGTTGAGTGGCTCCATAATTCCATAAAGTGATCATATGTATTGGGTTTGCATGGCAAGGTTTAGGTAGTGAGGGGGCTACATGAGTGACTGCTGTGAGAAGCTGCCAGTAGTGTTCTCTATGTGCAATGGGGACAATGACAGCTGGCTAGAAGATGGACCCCTGCTGATCAAGGTTAAGTCCATCAGTGATGGTGGTAGCACCTCTGGGGTAACAGTTAAGAAGGAGGAGAAAAACCCAACCGGATAACTGCAGACAAAGAGAGCAGGGAGAATATATGAGAAAACAGCTCTGCAGACTCTAATGAAGGAGGGTAAGGAAGTATTTCAGACACCAGAGCAGAGATTCCCCTGTAGCCCATGGTGAGGACCATGGGGAGGCAGGCTGCAGCCCATGGAGGCCCATAGCGGAGCAAATATTTGCCTACAGCCCTTGCAGGATCCCACACCAGAGCAGGTGGATGCCTGAAGGACATTGTGATGCCATGTGAAGCCCAGGCTGCAGCAGGTTCCTGGCAGAACCTGTGGAGAGAGGATCTCACACTGGTGAGAAGTCGTGGCCCTGTGAAGGACCCGCGCTGGAGCAGTCTGTTCCAGAAGGAATGCGCCCATGTGAAGGACCCCCGCTGGAGCAGCTGGTGAAGAACTGTAGTCTGTGGCAAGGACTCATGCTGGTGAAGTTTGTGGAGGACTGTCTCCTGTGACTGTCTTCTAGGACTTACACTGGAATGGAAGAACAGTGGGCAGAGTCCTCCCCCTGCAGACGGAGCAACAGAGACAATTTAGGATGAATGGATCACAATCTCTATTTCCTGTCCCCCTGTACCTCTGGGGAAATGAAACAGTGAATTCAGGAGGGAAGTTGAGCCTGGAAAGAAGGGGAGAGTAGAGGGAAAGTGTTTAGGATTTGCTTTTTATTTCTAATTACCCTAGTCCGATTAGATTGGCAATAAATTGAACTAGGTGGTGGTAGCTGATGAGCGCTCTCTCCCTGTCCTTATCTTGACCCAAGAGCCTTATCTTGACCAAGAGCCTTCTTTCTCTCCCCTGTCCAACTGATGAGGAGAGTGATAGAGTCACTTTGATGGGCACTTGGCATCCACCCAGGTCAACCCAATGCATCATATAATTTTGATTAAAAAAAACCCAACACAAAAAAGCTAAATAGATGTAAATTTTATGAGAACAAGAGGGACATTCTAAATTTCAATCGTTCTCTTTGAAATACTCTAAATTTCAAAGAGTATATTTACACATATATATAAAAATATATTTAAATATAAATATATTTACACAAAGATGAGATCATTTAGAAATAAAGCTTCTTGGCTTTGGATTAGGCATACAGAAGAGGAAGAAGTTAATTTGATGTATCCCTGCAGTTTCTGTTATGAAAAATTAAGCGTGATGGGGTGACAGTAATTAACATCATCATGTGAAGAAATCATGCCATCCATGTTCTCTTTTAGGGAGTATAAAAATGGATTGTTGATTGTAAAGCTTAGAGGCAGATCAGAATATGAAGGGAATGGCACTTCTGGTAGAGAAATTTTAAATCCCCAAGATCTCAAAAATAAAAGCCAGCTAAATAGCAACTGCAGATTGTTTAGTCACAGGAACATATGGCATCATGCAAAATACTAAAACTGAATGATTAAACAGATAGACTGAACATTTATATGCAAGGTACAGAGCTTGTAGTATATTTAAAGTCAAAGATGAGTCCTAATTCTAAAAGCTAATGAAATCACAAGATTATTTCTGGAAGCAAGAGGCACATCTTTGTGATGTTGAGTACCTTGATTACCTCAATTAATTGCATAACATGGATTCACCAGAATTTGCTTACAAGAGTCATTTTTGGCTAGCAGAATGTACCAAGGTATTTATGTGTGTCTGTATGTGCATGTGTGCTTTAAAATCATTTTGTTCATTCTTGAAGACCAGTGTCTGCAATACTGATGTTTCAACCTGAAAAGTGACTGATTCCAGGAGAGCTATTATGTACTCCATATAGAAATTAGAATTTATTTAACCCTGTGGTATCTGAATAAATAATATGAAGACCAATATTTTCTACAATAAATAAGTCATTGAAATATACTGCATGGAACAAAAGATGCTCATCTCTTTAGTACAGACCTGTCAGAAAACTTCAAAAGTTTTCTAGTCCTTACTGGACAGTAGAGTAATTCAGCCTGACTTTAACATAGTCATAATCTGTGTCTTACTTCCCAGATGATAGGAGTACTTTTTTTTCCCCTTTATTTCCTCTAATTTTTGTTTCTGACTAGGCATGTGAAGTCAAGAAAAATAATGAGTCTGTCTGCTGCAGTGTGTGTGAAATGCGTAAGTATTATTATTAATAAAAATATAACTAACTTATTTGCTCTTACATGAAGCTGTAGCTCTTCTGAAGCCACAGAAAATTGATTTTATCCTTGTGTTTTTTGTTGAGGTGATATGTTTGCTTAAGAATATTTAAAATAGAATATTAGCTGTACTTCTATTTGGATGGTTCTAAACATTTATAGGTGTATAGACTTAACTATAGGCTTTTTGTTGCAGTGACTGCTTGCATATATACATGTTCTTTATAAGAGACAGTCCTGTAATATTATGGGGTTTTGTTTGTGTTTTCTTTTTGATTTTCTATTCTTAATTTTGTTTGATTACAATTTTAGTTTGTGTAGTCATAACTACAACAGAATGATTTTTACATCAGCACAAGCAAGATGACTTTTCAAGAGGCTGCTAGATAAATGGAAATAATAAAATAAAATGGATATTTGCTGTAGTCAACATTTTGATATCTCATCTTCACTTTTTAGCATTAACTGTAGGATGATCTCCTATTAAGTTATTTATCCAACTGTAAATTTTATCTAACAGTTCTTTTCAATTTTCATGGCTTAGATTCTCATAAGTTTTTCAATTAAAGCATACACAGAAGAATATTCATGGTGCTGGAGTGGGAGGTAAACATTACTCTCTAGTCAATTTATTATTTTTCCACTGCCGATTAGCATACTTAATTGTTGTTTTCAAGCAGTAGTTACCTTAGATCTAGATGTTTCAGTCAAAAAGTTTTGCATAAACCTATGGAGATATCTACCAATGAACAAGATTTTTCAAGAAAGAGTTGAAAATATTAAGGAAAAAAAAAGGAGCACTAATGAATGAGACAGATCCTATCTATACGTGTAAATGTGCTGAAAATAGTAGTATTAAAAATGTCCTGTTTGCATTTCTTTATTCCAGTGTCACTCCATTTTCCTTAAGCATAAGTAGGATGAATGCATTGTACCTCTAACAGTAGTGTGATATGGATCTGATAGACATAACACTTAAAAGGTTTCTCCACTAGCTGGGAATCTGTTTTAACTCCACACTTTCCATCTGGGCAGATAAGAAGGAACATAACAATGGGTTGGTTTAGAGCAGTTGACCTATTTTGTGTCTTCTTCCATTTATCTTGTTGTCTACCTCTGTAGTGTAATTAGCTGAGCTGAAAACTGAGGCCTGTGAAAGTGCTACTTTAGCAGCTGAAAAGATGATGTGTTAAGCTCCTTTAGTTATGATCATTGTTTTCCTTGAGCACTGCTCCAAGTACAATGTATACAAATATTCATTAATGAACCCATAATATATCTATCCAGTAGATCACAATGATCAGATGATAACAAAATTTTGGCCTACGGCGGTGGTTGTTTTTTGAGAAAGTTAATTTTATGAGACCTCAATTTGTCAGAATCACAATGTGCTGACCAGAAGAACTTACCTCATTTGCTTCCTTCTGCTATTTTGGGTCAAAATGTTAGAGGAAAAGTTGTAGTAATATCCGTAATATTGATTCTTTCTCTCAGTCTGAACCCTTCTGACTTGGTTTCAAATACCAATCAAACCATAGCATATACAATCTCAACTTCTACTCAAATACTTCCATCGGTGGATATTGTGATCAATATTTTCCGCGAAAAGTAAAATTTTCTTAGTACCACTTTCACTGCCAACATATAGTGGTATCAACACTAGTAATACAATTCATGTGGCTAATAACTGTAAATCCATTTACTGCTCCTATTGTTCCTATATTACTCCCCAACCCCCTTTTGTTTTATGTCAGCAACTAAGCTATTACACACTACATGAATGACAATAGGGAAATTAATATTCTTTGCTCAAAATGTATGATTCAATCTTCTAAGTACCTACATAGTGCCATGTGAAATTCAGCAGGGAATTTTTGTTTCAAGTGATGAATTATATCCCACTCTGAATGGATTTTTTCTGCCATTTAGCTCCTTGAATGTGCAGCAATGTACTTGAAACACTGGGAAATTTACCCCTATTTTCGATCCCACTTTGCTACCTAGTGAAGTTCATTAAAAAAATTTGTCACTGAATCCAGTGGTAACTGGATGGAGCACATGACATCTGGGACTGAAACTCTGGTAACAGCAACTGGAAATTTATAAGTAAATAGTTATTCTCCATGTTCTTATTACTTTATTTAACTTTCAATCCTTATAGACAAATTTATGTCAACTAACAGTTACATTAAGCAGCAGTCATGTTGTCCAAATAATTAATAGACAAAGGAACTGGTCACTGGTGATGTTAGCAGGGGTGAGTTGGTGATGTTAGCAGGGGTGAGTTATTCCTGAGAGATGTTGTTGGTCTCTACTTAGTCTTGAAGTTCTTTTAGACATGGCTGTCAAAAGGGAAGACACAAACCTGAGAACAAAAGAATTTTGGAAGGAGATTAAAATGCTTCAAGTTATTAATAATCAAAATTATTAATACTTTGCATCGCTTTCAGTAAGACCAAACTATATTCATGGGCAGAGATAGGAGGGCTAATGGCAGTGACAGAACAGAAAAGGAAATTGCAGCATCTGAGGAGGAAACAGAACTCGGAGTTTAATGTGCTCAGATCAAGACAGTTAATGATTGTCATTGCAGAATAATGAAAACTGGCACTTTTTAAAATTTTGATGAGTAGCTGATTTGTCAAATTTGAAATATAAGTATACCTGTAAAATAATACTGTACTGGAATCAATAGAAAGAAAAACATAACCCAGCAAAAGAGGAACCTATGTCTTAATTTCAATAGAGCAGAAACCTTGGGAATACACTGGGAAAAAAATAGTTATGGAAATAGAAATCAATGGAAAATCAAAACCGTGACTTTTTTAAAAAAAAATAGATAACTTGATATCTTTATTTGATAGAATAATTGATTTTCTGGATATGAGAGAAGAGGAAGACTTATCTTTCTATGAAGTATTGGAAGTGGTTAACTATAGGAAAATATTAGAGTGTCAACGATATAGAATTAGTAAAATAATTTTGATGTTGATAAGAATCTAACTAAGGGGAAGAGGTCTTAAGTTGTATATTATTTTTATATTTTATGACTGTGCTAAATTCTTTACTTGTAAACATAAAATCATTTCTGATCTGAAGGTCTTCAATATAATTTGTTTCAGGATAATATTAGGAAAATCAAGAGGAACTACTTCTTGGGTATGGTCAGTTACAAATGATAATCATAAAACTTCAGACAAAATGCACTAGAAAGTGTAGTGCAAAAGATAAACATTTTAATATTATTATACCATTTATGTTTACAGGCAAATATTTTTTTTCCTCAAACTCCTTGCCAAATTCTTGGTCTAGGCTTAGTCCTATAATCATTAGACCTTATCCATAAACATGGTAAACAGGCATAGCTGGTCCGAAATCAGTGAACATGCACAGATTTATGGTAGCTGAAGTCTGTCCAATAATGATTCTGTTCCTTCATGATAGATACATTTTTTTGCACAGTACCCTTCAAATATTAACAAGCTCCTGCTTGTTAATCCACTTAGAAAAACTTTGAAATGAGAGTCTTGTTCTGCAGAAGAGTTGCACAGCTGATTTCATGACTGATTTCATGACTGCTACTGAAATCAAAGAAAACCATGACGATTACAAGAATTGTTCTTTCACATACAGCAAATTAGAGTTTTTCTTAGAGCTCACTTACTAGTTACTATGTAGGAACACAATATGGATCAGCTCTCCTCCATTTCCCTATCAATACCTTTTACTTTTAGGGATGAAACCATTTGTTGTACCTGAGTTATGCATGCATGCATGTACCCACATAAATACAAAAAACAAAAAACAAATACAAAACAAAAAAAATTAAGAGTTAGAAATCAGATTTCTCAATAAATGAACATGTTTAAAAATGCCTGTAATGGTAAAACACAACTTTTCTAGACTGGTACTAATTAACAACATGTCATGCAAATAGTTTGTTCTCATTATCAACCATTATCATTACATACTCAAAGCTATCACCTACTTAGCAACCATAGTCAGCATTAGCTGTGATTATTCAACCACACAGAGTTCATCTGTGTAATTAGCAGTGATGACAACAGTCCTTCATGTCCTCAGTCACCACAGTGCAGATGACCAAGTCCAAGAGCTCTTCAACAAAAAGACCCAGAGTTGAAGTAAACATCTCCTCACTCTTACCCATCCCCACATTCAGAAAAAGTTCCTTTTATGAGGCAGTTCATTTTCAAGGCATTTCCCAGCCCTTGGCTCCCACGTCAAGCTACTTTTACCCTGTCTGAACCTGAGGACAAATTATTTTCCAGTCTGCAGCAGATGCCTCATCCTGTTGCTTGGCTGTTGCTCCCTTTCTTAAAGCAGAAGCAGTCTTCACAGGTGCTTTTTTCTAGGAAGACTAATGGTCCATCAGTGCATTGCTAGCTAAGCTGTTTAGTGCACAAATGCTTTTACAGGTGTGCTGTTTTACTGTGCTGCATCTTTTATGGGCATGATACGCTATTTCATACAGGTTCATGCTACTTGTTCCTTCCTTCAATACTTGACTTGTCTGTCAGGATAATGAACAAAACTCTATAAAGAGTCTTGAAATAGTGGCTTTAAAACATCATGAGGCTGAAAGATTTTTATTACATAAATTATATCTGGATATTTTTATTTTTACCACAACCTTCTTAAAGTCTTAATGTAGGGATTTTGTAACTTTTAAAATATCCATGTAGACTCCCTGGTGCAGTGGGGACGGAATTTGTTTATCCAGTTCTAAATCAAATACAGTAAAATTGTTTCCTGGAACAGGAAATTGACTCTGAATCTGCCTTTACACAAAATATTTTCTTTTCCATTTTCCTTATCATGGGCCATGTTTTATGAATATTGCTTTGTGATACATATATATGAAGGAATAGGTTCCCTGATCTATTGAAAGAATGCTTCTATAAAATGTATATTTCTTAATTCTGGCCTTTGGATAAATAAAAGCTGTCAAATAACTAGACTCTTTTCTCTCTACCCACAAAGAAATTGACTAGTGATTAAGTCTTTGTCTTCTTTCATTTTATTCATGGCTTCTAGTTATGGAGCTATTTCTCTCAACACTGATAGACTTCAAACAGTTCACTTACTGCTGATTTAGCCATACACGTATTTAATTGTATCTGAAGGTTTTGAGGTCCCAGTTGTTTTAAGTCTTCCACCGAAATGTGTGACTGTAATATTGTGGAGAAATGTCCATTTTTCACAAGTTAATATATTTTATGGATGAATAACAGATTGTCATTCAAATTGATTGTTTCACTTAAAATGTTAAACTGCTGAGGTGGATTGCTTTTGTACACCATTACTCAAAGCAGAGAATATACTTTCTAGAAAGGTTTTAAAATGGAGTAATTAAATTATATGGAAGTACAGTCACTGCCCTACATAAAAGGAAGGCCAAAGCCTGATGATCATTTTTGACAGCGATGTATTTTGGTTTTGAATATTCACACAAATCAGCGTAATACAAATGTTTTCCTTGCCACAAGGTAAATCAGGTAAATGAAAGACTGATTTTTGGTAGGATTTTATTTTAATTTTTGTATTACTATTAAGGATACATAGAATGAATAGTGTTATGAATTAAAAATTTTGTTACTTTTTAGTAAAGATTGCCTTATCAAAAGCTTATATAAAAACTGAATATTTTTTAAAATAATTACATTAATAACTACTCTTCTTTGCAGCTAACAGTTGCAAATTAAAAACTCTATTTGATTTAGCTTTTATGTCTGCTCAGAACCCGGAGGCAAAGCAGTGAGGCATTCTGTTGCCCCATCTTTTACAGATATATGTTTAGGGACTGAAAAAAAAAAACAAACCAGAGAGAAGAGCAGATGATAATGTCAAGATTAGCAATAGTGGTAGTGATATTTATTGAGAGTTAGGTCTTGAAATAGAGGCACAGAAAAATCCATGAACAAAAATTGCAATGGGACAAAAGCTGATGATGATGGAGTTAGACCACTGAAAATTTTTTTTCATCTTCATATACTTCCTTTATTGTTTTTTTTTTTTTTTTTTTGTGAAAATCATAGATTTAGAAAGCTTTTAGTTTATTTAGATTATAATATTTTTATGTATGTTTGAATACTGGGACCTAGTCCTTGATTGGGACCCCTAGGTGCTCCAAAAAGAAAAAGAAAAAAAAAAAATCACTGTTAATTTTGTTTCAGAGTTTACAGCCAGCTAGTCAGGCAAATATTTAATCTACAGATTGATCTTGGGTTTTTTTGTTTTGGTTTGGTTTGGCTTTTTTGTCCTGTTCATTTATCTGCAGGATCAAGGTAAAGGATTAAGCTCTGTGGCTAGTAATTTCAGGACACAAGCTCAAGAATGACAAAAAATTACAAAACACCAAAAACATCCTAGGTCAAAAAGAGTAAAGTACAGCCTAAGATGATCTGCTCAAAGCAGCTGTGATGGGGATGAGAAAGAGACAGTGTTTTTTAAAGGTAGTGTCATGTTAAAAGGGGCAGAAAAGAAGAATTTTCTCTCCAACATGTATTAATTTATTTTTTGTCTATAAGTGTCCCCACAGGAGACCAAAGCCTTTTAATGTCCAAAGCAGTTAGAATCTCATTGGGTGAGACCCTTCACTTACCAGGTTTATTGAGATGGACAGAACATTTGATATCATTTATATAGGGACTGCACTTAATAGTGATAGGAAAACCCCTTAGCAAGTTTCTTCTATGAGTTATTTCACCGTTGATGAAACTGTCAGCACCTAGAAATGGACTAGGTGTCTAACAGCTCATGAAATAGCATGTTTATTATTACAAATTTGTGACAATTTATGGAGTTCGTTTTGTCTGGAATAGGATCTAATTGCAAAAACATATTTAAATCATGTAATAATAATAATAAAACAAAACATAAGCAAAAACTTTAAAGCAAAGCGACTTACTAAGAATACTATGAAGCAAAAGTAAACTCTAGTTATTTAGAAACAAGTTTAACTAGCATGCATAAGACACGTCTCACCTTCCAGGCATCCCCAGAAGTGGAGGGAGAAAGACCAACTAGTCAGCTGTCTCTCGCAGTGTTGATAGAACTTCTCTCTTTCTTGCTTATGTCCAATCTCTTTTTATACCTATTTTCTTAGGCAGTTTGAGAGGCTGTAGTCAATACACTAATTTTGGGGTGATAGACATATGACATAGGCCCAAGGGTCATTTTCCTGTATTCCCCATCTGGCAGGATGTTTGCAAAAAAGGTCATGTTATCTCCGTATCACTCCTTTCCTTTAATCCTCTTATTAGTTTCTGGGAATGTCTCCCCAGGAACTTGAGTCTTCCAGGAAACCAGCAGGAGTTTTTTTCTTCTTTTGTGTAGCCTTATCTATCACCTTACAGATGGATAATTTCTTTTAGTTCTCTTCCTCCACACTTGATTTTCTTTCTTTTTTCTTTTTCTTTTCTTTTTTTTTTCTTTTTCTTTTTTTCTCTTTCTCTTTCTCTTTCTCTTTCTCTTTCTCTTTCTCTTTCTCTTTCTCTTTCTCTTTCTCTTTCTCTTTCTCTTTCTCTTTCTCTTT
>NW_021940604.1:40068393-40088718 GCF_001715985.3 Manacus vitellinus
CTTTCTCTTTCTCTTTCTCTTTCTCTTTCTCTTTCTCTTTCTCTTTCTCTTTTCTCTTTCTTTCCCTTTCCCTTCTTTCCCTTTCCCTTTCCCTTTCCCTTTCCCTTTCCCTTTCCCTTTCCCTTTCCCTTTCCCTTTCCCTTTCCCTTTCTCTTTTTTTTCCCTCTTTCTCTTTCTGTTTTTCTTTTGCCTTCATTGCTTATGTCTGACTGTGCTGCTAACAGGCTTCTAATGACTTTAACAGTGCTGTCTCTTCAGCAATGAAGTTGGAACAGTATTTTTTTTATATATTGAGACTCATTCTGCTTCCAGATAGGAAAATCTGAGGTTCTCTTTCCTCACCCTAACATTAAGTGAAGTCAGGTTTCTGAAATAATGTAGATTACTTTATTTCTTTGTTCCCCTTGATGACCTTCTGTGTTGAACCTTTTAATTAGATCCAGAAGATTGCTCTGTAATGGTGTGTTCTGTTCTGCTCTAAAAGGGCAAACATTGGCGATGCTGGAAATACTTGATTTTCTGGATGTCCTTGATCATAGATTTGGATCCGGTTTCATGAACTGATGCAAGCATTTTTGTTAGCTTCTGTTCCTAGGAGTGTTCATCATCCTCTCTAATTGCAGAAGATTCTCTACTGTAACCTTTATTTGAGGGACCAAGGCAGTTCTAACTGTATTCTTTGACCGAACATTGCTTTTATAAATGAGTCTTAAGTAGGGACAAAGGATTACATGTGATATGATGGAGGACAGTGAGAAAGAAGGGGAATTGAGATGAAGTACACTCTAGATCTATGAAGCTTCCCTGAAAGGTGGATCTGTTATTTTATGTAGCACTTGGGCCTCTCCTGGCTGAGATTGCTCTTTTCCTCAGTTGCTTATCTCTAGCAGCCATTGTGACCCTTATGTTGGCAACACTGAATGCACATACTGAAGAAGAAAAGTAAACCTGAGTATCACCACTTTTGCTTTAAATGGGGCATGACAGTGGCCACGACAGTGCCTCTTCTGGCATATTGAGAAGAATTGGTAGACATACTGTGGGAGCAAGCTCACACCTGGCTCTGCAATAGAGATTTTGGTAAAGAGCTGTAATTTTTGTTTTGCCTTAAGTTAACAGTTAACAAATTTACCTGGCTGGCATATGTTTATTTTCATAACAAATGGTATATGGGAATGAGGTGATTAAAAAAAAAAAAGACCATTTTCAATGACACAGCTAAACTTTAGAAAGTCATTTAAACATTACATATCTAACTAAGCTTGCTCTTTTTTTTTTCTCATATAAGAAAAGCAAAAAAATGAACCTCTTTTACAGTCTATTCCTTTTCTAGTGAAACAGTATATTAGTCAGCTATAGAAGATTTCCTTCCCTTTGCTGATTTTCCCCTACTTGGTACGTGTGTACCCATGGACAGCACTTGCAACTTTTTTTCAAGATTCTGGTTTTCTCAAAAATCTAAAATGTTTATCTTGTGTTGAAACACCTAGACAGCTGCATGCCACTAAAGACTAATATGTATAAGTCACATTTGAAAATAGACCTTAGGTACTTCTGAAAGTGTTAAACAAATGTGCAAAATCAAGATTTCTTGAAATGAGGCAAGTTTGAAAGGTTTACTTTCAGAATGATAAAGAACCATGTATTCAAGGATCTTCTCTGTGATGAGTCAGGAAGAGTATGACTGGGACAGGCCTTCAAAGGTACTTTTCTAGCATATTCTGCAAAGTTTCAGCAATCTGTAGTTCATGAAATCATACGTGAAAAGATGACACTTCTAACTGTACTGGAACAATTCAAATCACATAGAAAAATTCATCCTCAGAATCAGAGCTCTGGGGGAACAGCACAGGGTGCATTTCATAGCAAGAAAATGCTTGAAAATGGAACAGATGGGACAATTCCATGGAAGGAGAAGGGACTATGTCAGTGACTTAAAGAGATTATAAATGTTATATCACTCCAGGATTTTACAATGGGGCAATAATCCAGTTACATTTGCCTTATTAAGAATAATTTAAAAATTATTCATTTAATTTATACTTGTCATAGATGACTCAGTTGCATTTCAGGATAAAATTTCTTAAATATCTTTTCTGAATATCAAAATATTAAACTTAGATACATTTGTGGAAACATTATTTGTGTTCTCTAAGAACCATATAAAACAACACAACAGTTATATCAAACAATTATTACAATTTTAGCTCAGTTGCATTCTGTAATATTATGTAATAAACTGTTACAAAAAGACAGAGGTTTTGAATCTAGAAATATCCTTGTTGCTTTTATACCTTTTATTACATCAATTCACTTGTGTGCTATTAAAAAAATGTGACGTTAATAAGTCATTGATGAAGAACTAAAGCACAACATAAGCTAGTTAAAGTTATAAAGACAGACTGAACAGAAGCAACAACACCAAGCATCAAGAGTAACTGGTGACATAACTGTCCAAAGGATGACTATCATACCTGCAGGCTTTTATCCTGATAACTTGAAATTCATTTCAAGTTAAACACTAGTGCCCATTTATGGCTTCAACAAGTCTCACAAATATTTATCAGAAGGTTCAGTGGAGTTTATGTACAGATTTGTAATGATCGATTGAGCTAGAATGCTTTGTTACAATAAACAATACTGTAACTGTATAGGTAAAAGCTTTTACATTCAGTATAAGTAATCAGCATTTTGAAATGTAGACTTTTCACCTGAAGCAAATACTACAATGGTTGATGAGTGGACTGCTGGCTTGGCATCCTGATTCATAGCACCTTAGCTAAACAGATGGACTGCCTGTCCAATCGTCAGAGAAAATGGGTGCCTCTGAAAAACAATTTTAGACAGTCTCAGTGATAGAAACATCCATAGAATGATATAATACTTTCACAGGCTGCACAAGGACTTGTCTAGACCCAGCAAATAAGAAGCACAAGATATTGAGCATATTAGAATTAACATATGGGAATATGGAGTAAATATTCCTCCTTCAGAATTTACTGATGACCTTGCTTTGCAGAACAGATGCCTAGTAGTTAGCAATAATTTTCTATGGGCCATTACATCAGCATAGAAAATCCAGAGCCTTCACTATATATCTTTTACTCCCATGTCAAGAAAGGATGGAGGAGAGTTAGAGCTAGTACTGCATTAATGAATATGGCCAACACAAGGACAGAATGAACCAATTTCTACTCTAGTGGCAGAACTATATGATTTCTTGTAGGAAGGAGAATGGGCAACATATTTTTAAAAACCTGAGGAAAACATTTTGTTGCCAGAATAAAATTGTAAAAACTAGAATTTGGCTTCATAATATCTTTAATTTGATTCTGTGTAGTTATCTGTAGTGACTGCATCAAGATCATTACATTTCCATGGCTTCTGAAAACTGGTCTAACTAAACATATCCAGATTGTGCTAAAACCTTTTTGCAATGGTGTTTCAGAGGATAAATACTCAGTTACCAAATCCTTCATGAAATGATCAATGATTTCCTTGGCTCCTTTAATATAGAAAGAAATAGAGGTAGAAGATAAAAAAGGAAAGAAAAGTCCCCAGTGTTTTTGACTGTCTCTTTGACTCTCATAGTGGAGGGGCAGGGAGCAAGAGCAGAACCATTATGCTATTTTGTCTTGGCTAGCAAATCCTCTAGGGAGGGTACAGATCTGGCACAGTGTAAAAGCTGCAAAATGAGGATGTGAACTGTATTTAACACTGGCAATGCACAGTGAGAAGATGCTAAAAAAGTGGTTTTTTCTATGGTGTATCCAGATTCTTAACAATGAAGTAATGTTCAGTGGCCATTCAGTATCACTATTTCATGCAGAGATAGTATTCATCTGTGCACCTTTAAATTTATTTTAAAGCTGCTGATTCTACCTATTTATTTACCTACTTTTAGGCATTTCTCAGCAATTTGCTCTGCAGCATCTGCCACGTAGAAGGGCATCGTGATTTATCTGCAGCTCTGAATATATTACTTGTTAACCTTTACAAACACCTAGTGTGACTCATTCCATCTTATCACAGCAGACGTCAGTGGGAGTAAGCATCACTCAACAGGACAACCAGTTTGTACAAGATATAGGCACATGTACCAAATGTACCCAGATAAAAGAGTCAGTTAATTTTTAAACTGCTAAAAAGAAACAGGAATACAACAGTGCAGTCTGCCACGGTATATGAGGCATATGAATTTGTAGTCGTAATAAGGGGATCAAGAACCTGACGATAACCTAAATAATGAGCAAGAGAAATCAATTATAATTGTCACCTCTAAGTATCTCTCATTAAAGAAAAAAAAACAAAACCAGCCAGTTTCAGCAGATTATGATTCTTTTCTTTTTTCCCAGGAACTCCAGCACTGTTAAACAAGACACTGCTGACCTTCAGAGCAGTACCTTGATTGCTGCATTTCTCTGCCTAATGCTAACTTCCACAGACTTGGGAAGCACTACAATTAGACAGTGTAACTTTCAAGGATTGTGTCCATGCTGCAATTTCTAAACTTTTTGTACTCATAGACTGGAAATTTCCCAAGACATATACTTAACTATGTGGACTGTCCTTTACATTGACTTTAATTGTTGGAATCATACAAGTCTTCTGAAGCACTCTCACAAAATTAAATTTCTGACAACTTACTCTAAAATGGGCAAAAAAACTAAAAATACATAATCCACATAATCTGTGGAATCAACTTAAGCACAAGCAAGCAAGCAAAGTTTGGGAAGACTGTTGTCTCTTTTTCTCTCCCAAGCTTATTCTATGAGGAAAATTATCTTCAAATTTTACTTCATAAAAGAGACTTTGGGAAAGTTTCCCAGGAGTTTTCTTTAAGAAATGAATAAATTTGTAAGCATTGTCCAAAGCAAGCTGATAAAAACTATGATCAGATATTGTCATAGGATCACCATAGAATCATAGAATGGTTTAGGTTGGAGGGGATGTTAAAAATCCTCTACTTCCAACTTCCCTGCCATGAGCAGGGTCACTTTCCACTAGACTAGGTTGCTCAAAGCTTCATCCAACCTGGCCTTGAACTCTTCCAGGGGCAGGGCATCCATGTCACTACATGCTCTTGTAAATAGTCTCTCCCCATCTTTCTTGAACAGTTCTCTCAGGAGCAATTAGGTCTCTCTGAAGCCTTGTCTTTTCCAGGCAGAACAATCTCAGTTCTCTCAGTCATTCCTCATAGGAGAGGTCTTCCATCACTCTAATTGTCTTGGTGGCTCTCCTCTGGACTCACTCCAACATGTCCATGTCCTTCCTGTGCTGGAATCCCAGAGCTGGATGCAGCACTCCAGGTGGGGTCTCACTAGAGCAAAGTAGAAGGGCAGAATCACCTCCCTCGAGGTCAGAATCACCCCTCTGCTGGCCACAATGCTTTTGATGCAGCCCAGAAAGCCAAATGTATTCTGGACTGCATCAAAAGCAGTCTGCAAGTGTGCATTGCTGGCTCATGTCCAGCCTCTCATCCACCAGCACACTGAAAACCTTCTCCTCAGGGGTCCTCTAGGCCTGTTCATCCCCCCAGCCTATAATGAAACCAGGGTTTGCCCCAACCCAGGTGCAGCACCTTGTACTTGGTCTTGTTAAACCTCATGTGGTTCCCATGGGTCCAATTCTCAAGTTTTTCCAGATCCCTCTGGATGCCATCCCATCCTACAGGTGTGTCAACTGCACCACTCAGTTTGGTGTCATCTGCAAACGTTAGGAGGGTGCACTTGATCCCTTTGTCTATGTCATTAATTAAGATATTAAATAACAATCATCTCAAAATGGATTCCCTGAGGGACGCTACTTGTCACTGTTGTTCATTGGGACTCTGAGTTAACCACTGTGACCATCCAACCAATTCCTCATCCAACCGTCCATTGATTGAATACATTTCTCTCAAATTAAGAGAGAAGGATGTTGTGGGTGCCCATGTCAAAGGCGTTGCAGAAGTCCAGATAAATGACATCTGTGGCCCTTCCCTTGTTCACTGATGTAATGACTCCATCATAGAAGACTGGTCAGGCAGTACTGGCCCTTGGTGAAGCTTGCTGGCTGTCTCAAATCACCTCCCTTTCCTCCATGTGCCTTAGAATTGCTTCTCGAAGGATCTGTTCCATGGTCCTTCCAGGTACAGTTGTAGTCTCTTTTTTTTTTTTTTTTTTTTGAGTATATAGATTTCTACTTCGATTGTCTAACTGGAGAAATGAAATGAAAAATCTAGAATTTGTAATGTACTCTGCACCCACTGTCTCAAAATAATGTCTTTAAAGTCATACAAAAAGGCATTTTTGTTGGAAGCATGCCAAATGCAATGTGTTTGAATAAGAGTGTTTCTATGTACTACAGTATTTCACCTTAGTAAAATCTAATAACTTTGCTGTTAAAAAGACAAATATCCCTCAGGACTAAAAAAAATTCACCCCAAGAGATATTAGGAAATGCTTAAACATTTATCTAGGTGGATGTATTAGGGGCCTTTTTTTCCTATAAAGACAATGGGACCTAAGAAAGACAGTAAGTTGCTAAGATTTTAGATTTCTGGATAAATTTTGGGTGTTTTAGGGACTCTTTAAGCAGGCTGTATGTACTTAAAATAGACAAAGTTAAATACCCCAAACAAAGCTGGTTGAATATTTTCTTGGTTATTAATGCAAGGCTATATTTGACTATGCACAATTGTTCAGCTTTTTTTTTTTTAAATACATCTTTCCCACTGTTGCAATGTTGATCTTGAGGATTTTTCATGTATGAAAACATGTTTTGTTGTAGCTGGTTTCTTTGTGAAAAGAAAATTCTGCTCTGTCCATACAAGGGTGGTTCTGAGCATGAAGTGTAAATTACTTACAATATTAAACTAAAGAAACAGAGGCTTCCAGACTAGAAGAGACTTTTGCAATCCACAGCTAACATGGCTTTTCAGCATTGCAAATTTTAGATAATGAAGTTGTCATAGATTGGATTACCTTGGTAATGGTGTATCTGCTTCTGAAATAGAATGTCAGGTTGCAGTATTTAATTAAAGTTACTTTATGCTTTGTATTCTGACATGCTATGACTCACATAGCCTGACTTGATATGTCTTAAATTGACACCTTGCCATAGATATGCAAATGCTCCATTTTCTGAAAAGAGCAATTAATATACTCTTGATAAACCAAGTGTTCTACAGAAAAATACCGATTTTTTTTCACATAATCAGGATATAAATAGTATTATACAGAGTTTGTTAGCCCACATTAGTATTTCTTTAAATGTACAGAAGTACCTGTGCAACAATTAAGTGATACTGTTCTAAAAACAATATTCTGTATAAGACTATAAACATGCCGGGAAAGAGTAATGCTGCGTGACCACACACTTTACATTTGCTTTGAAGATATAACACACGTACATATAAACATAAAACTGTAATAAATTCAACATATTGTATTTGCTTCCCAATATCCATTTTTTTCCTTTGCTGCTTGGTTTCTGTTGTACAGACAGGAAAAATTAGGCTCAGCTGTTGTTTATCCTTATTGAGACCAAACTGTGTTGTTAAATATTTTCTCTACCTTGTTAGCATAATTTATTGACCTCTTTTAATTTCTAGGCCTATCCAAAGTCCAGATTTTTCAAAATCTTTGAACATAACTTCCTTCCTTGCAATTTTCTAAAGATTTAAGTTTCCCTTAGAGAATGTTCCAGATGAATAATATGAAAGCTGGAGGTAAACACTGTCAGTCAAAGGGATTTATAGGCAGAAATTATTTCCACTGGAAATTTTTTCTCATAATTTAAGCTATAGTCTAAGACATGTTTGTGGTTTATAGGTAGCACGGTTAAGTTGATAATCCTATGTAAGTTTATAAATTATGAACGTTGTATTTATTGCCATGGATATAGGAAACTAACTACTGTATGTTACTAGGCCTAACTTTCAGCTGACTAGTCCTCATTATAATCATCAGAACTGGATCCAAAGTATTTGTCTCCCCACTAAAGAAAGTCGCTTAAGGCTCAGTTGCTCACATTTTCGCCTTTGAGTGCAAATAAGTAAGTGCTGTCTGAGATACACTAGGGTACCTCAAGCATTCAATTGTTGTTGGCAAACAGGACACCTGTGTGAAACCTGTGCTATACTGGAGTTGCAGCTGGAGACCAGATGGGGTACCCTAAAGTATGTCTGATAGCATGAGACATCTGTGTATGAGCAAGTGAGTTCAGTCCTTAAGTCAAGGTATACATGCAGTTGTCAGTGACTATAAAGGAAGAAAATAAGAAAAGAGATGGTAAATTGAAGGGAAATATTTAAAAATCTGCTTTGCCCACAAGCTCTGTCAGGTGCTGCACAGAGGCAGTGTCCAGGTACGTGTACGCTTGTGTTTGGTAGGTCTTGACTATTTGATTTTTGAGTTCCTCTTGCATTTTCCTCTTCTCTTTCTGCATTCCTGTTATCATTTAAAGAGAGAATGAGTTTAATTTCAAATTAAACTGGGGAATTAAGCTCGGGGAAGATGGGAGGGGTGGGGCAGGTGACCAAGATGCTCCAACAGGTGTTCTAGATGCATCCCTGATGCACTTAGGACTCTGTAGTTACTTCATTTATATCAGAGAATTCCCAGTACTTCTAGATGTGGTGGGTTGACCTTGGCTAGATGCCAGGTGCTCACCCAGCTGCTCTATCACTCCCTTTCCTAGTGGACAGGGGAGAGAGTAAGGTGGAAAATAACTCATGGGTTGGGATAAGGAAGTTTATTTAAAGCAAAAGCAAAGCGAAAGCTTGTGCATTCAAAAGCGAAGCAAAAGATAACCCAGTTTATTCTCTGCTTCCCATCAGCAGCGATGGTCGGCCACCTCCGAGAAGCAGGACTTCAGTATGTGTGATGGTTTCTTAGCAGGCAGCCATTGGAGACAATGAATGCCTGCCTTCCTGCTCCTTGCCTCAGCTTTTATATCTGAGCTGACAGCATATGGTATGGAATATCCCTTTGGTCAGTTTGAGTCAGCTGGCTTACTTGGGGAAGCAATGTTACAGTGCTGTGCTCAGCAGTAGCCCAAACACCAGTGTGTTATCAACACCCTTCTAGCTACCAATGCAAAGCACAGCACTGTGAGGGCTACTGTGGGGAAATGAACTCCAGCTCAGCCAGACCCAACACACCAGGTCAGCTCTGCATGGCAAAAGAGTCGTGGCGTAAATTCATGTTCTAGAATTTTGTGACTGTAGTGAGGTTGATTCTGCAGTACAACTACTGAAGAAGAGATCCAGAGCCCATACTGTGCTACTTGAAATGTGTTTCAAGTGCTTGTGTGCTCTCTCATTCCAGCAGAGCTATCACTGCTTCTTAGTTTACACCTGATACACAGTTTTCTTTCTCCTGCAAGATCCAAATATGTGTAACTTGAAGAATCTTTAATTTACCCTCATAATAGGTGCTGCATATATTCGTCACGTAGCACAGTTATCAGTGGGCAAAGCATTAATTCTTAACTGGACAAATCCATTACACCATCTGTCTCACATACATTGATAAAATTAGGTTTACTACTACAGTGGTACAATAATTTTTTATTAATAACAAAATTGCTACATGAATATATATTTTTATATTATGATTTGCTTGTTAAAACCTTGACTCAGAAGTCAGTAGACAAACATGTCCAAAATACCCTCTCCTAGTTACTGTCTTTCTTACACACTGAATATGAAGCTATGTCAATATGCAGCAGGAAATACAAATAAATTTGGTCAGAGAACAAACAGAAAGAATAGAAGAGAAAAATTTGTAGACTACCAGTTAGGTCATACCAGCTTTGGACAGAAAGGACAATGTCACTCTGATATTTGAAGATTATCTTCTATGGCCGAATAATTTTGTACTACGAGAAGTACTTTAGGACTGAAAAAGTAATAGCAGTGTTGAACCTGGCACAGTGAGTTCTTACATCCTTACATCTTCAACTACTACTTAAAGGGAAAATTTGTTATATAATAAGAAATCGTGTCAAACTAGAGATTTATATTTTCACCTAAGTAGTTTGACAACTAAGCAAGAAAGGGAAGACTGATGTCCCAGTGGAAAAACAGAAAACATGGAGTTATCCTGTGGCTGAAAAGCACTCTTGCAAAGGTAAAAGTGTGTGTTTGGGTCTACTGAATCTCAGGTGCACATGCTAGGTGGTCTGCTCTCTTTGCAGGTAATGTGGTGTTTATATAAGATGCAGGCATATTATCTGAGTTATCTGTAGCAAATGTGGATAGAGCCTTCCCAAATCTTCGTTCGCGAAGCCTAGCCATGATGATGACGATCTGAGTTATTCAGTGGAAGAAAACCCAGTGGTGGTGGTTTATAGTTGGTTTGTGTTACATGTTTAGTGTGGGTTTTGTGGGTTTGGTTTTGTTCTTTTGGTGAAATACGGAAATATAATATTGTGTCAGTTGTGTAGGAGGCCAGACTTTGTTTTCGGTAACCAGGTAAGAGAAGAGGGCTTACAAAATCTATTATCTGGAAAATGGATTTGATCTCTGGGTTTAGGCAATATGAGATCTCTAAAGTGAGAAGACAGAAAACTATAACTGAATATTTGTAGCAGATTTTATCAATATCTTATTTTCTTTCCTTTTTTAAAAGATTAGCCTCAGTAGAAAAATCTCTGTGACATGGATCAGTCTAAGTTTAATGGGTTACAGTTACAATTTTAATTCTGATTGTGTTACTTCTCATTGTGATTATGTATATAAATTTCTGTTCCTGCACAACTATATATTTATGTCTTATTTCTCAGATGTCCCAAATTTTATGGATTCTGAATATGTTATGAAAAAGTAAAACTTTTGAATTTTTTCACTTCAATATTTATTAATGACGGAATTGCTGTGTCAAAACATAGATGTTTTGTTTATATAAAATATATTTTTCTTTATGTCAGACTTTCTAGATAAAGTTTTTCTTGTATTTTGCAAATGCAAATTTGCAGCTGCTGATGTTTAGCATAATCCTGCTTTGATTAAGGTTAATATAATTTTGTTTAAATAGATCATGCTGAAATTAGAAATTCTGTGAAAATGGAATTATTATTCTCATTCTATTGGCATCATTTTGAATTTACAACTGTATTACCGAGCAGTGTTTACTTGTCATTGTGGAAGAGTTGTATGTGTTACCAGAAAGATTGTGTAAGAAGCACTCCTTGAATGAATGACACGTGCAAGAGATTCTGAAGTGTCTTGGTGCTCTCAGCACAGCCCCTGCTGTTAACTTTGAGTGAATTACAGCTCTTGTGATTTTGGGGCTCCTCTTCTTTTGCAGAGGAAGAAATGAGGACAGATAGCCTTTGTTTTCACTGTGCTGTAGGTGCCCCAGACAACTCAGACACCAGAACAGGTAGGAAAACTACTTCTGCCAGGTAAATTCCCAGCTCCTGTTGTTCTCTAACCTGGAGCAAGGTGAAATTAAGGATTACCTCGTTATTCCTTGAGTTGAATTTCAGCTTCTGGTCAGATAAAATTCAGACTACAATAGCTGTAAACTAGCCCTTTTTCAAGGTAATTTATTAATTTGCAATCTTTCAGAGAGTGCAATAATTCAGAATTTTTAGCAGGGAATAGATATGTTTGTATCATTAAGAGCTCCTAACCTGCTGTTACCCATATTTTAGAGAAAATAGCCAGGAGCAGCAAAGTGGTGGGCAGAGATAAATATTACAGGTCCAAAAAATATCTTCAGAAACTGGAACCAAATAAACAAACAAATAAATAAAATGAGAGAAGTACAGAACATTCTTCAATAAGAGCAGGAAAGCAAGATACCAAATAAAGCAAAAATGGTTTGAAGCCTACCTGCATAAGGAACTATTTTATAGAATTAATTTTTCAAACATGAAATGAATGTTTGATCTAAATCTGGCAAATAGTGATGTCTCTGCTGGCCTCAATAAAATAATATCTGCTAATATAAAAACAGGTAATCAAAACAGATGGACTTAATTCTTTATTAAAGGGACAGGACACTGAGGTATGTTGAATTAGCATAATAATTAGGATAATTTGGTAATATAAGAAGTTTCCTAAAAAATAAATTTGAAAAGGGCCTAAATGTGGATGGCTTGATCAAACAAACTTTCTGTGTAGTGAAATTTTAAAAAAAGAAAAAAGAAGGGAAGGGGAAAATAGAGTTTTCTAAGGTAAATGTATTGCAATTGCAAAAAAACAACTGACATGTTATATGTCCTCGTTTTTGTATAGAAGGATGAGGACTGCAAGTTTCAATTGTATGCCCAGCGGAAGCAAGGTCATGCGACATGGGAAGAATTTAGAGATGCTGCTTGCCACTGTAGGAAGAAAATTTGTGAGGCCAAAGCTCAGCTGGAGTTGAAGCTGGCCAGAAATGCAGGGGACAGCAAAAAGAGTTTATTTCAAATGTATTAATGGCAATAGTCAGTATTAAAAATAACATTGACCCATTACAGGGTGAGGATGGTCACCTCATACATAGGGACAGAGACAAGGCAGAGGTGTTTAATGCTTTCTTTGCCTCTGTCTTCAACACAAATGAGGGACCAAGGGGGTCTCAGTGCCCTGAGCTGGAGGACCATGACTGGGAGAATGATCAACTCCCAGTCAACCCTGAAATTGTGTCGGATCTGCTGCTCCAGCTGGATCCCTACAAGTCTACGAGGCCTGATGGGATTCATCCCAAAATCCTCAAAGAGCTGGCTAATGTCATCATAAAACCCCTCTTGATGATTTTTGAACAGTCTTAGGAATCTGGAGAGGTCCCAGCTGATGGGAAGCTGGTGAATGTTGTTCTGATTTTCAAGAGGGGCAAGAAAGAGTATCCCAGAAACTACCGTCTCACTTCAGTGCCTGGTAAAGTTATGGAGAATATTATTCTGAGAAGTACTGAAAACCACCTGAAAGGCAGCGCAGTTATCGGTCACAGCCAGCATGGCTTCCTAAGAGGAAAGTCCTGCTTATCAAACGTGATTTCCTTTTATGACAAGGTAACCCGACCAGCTGATGCAGTCTTTTTGGATTTCAGTAAAGCTCTCGATACTGTCTCTCACAGTATCCTTGGATAAAATGTCCAGCCCACAACTGGATAAACACATCATGTGATGGGTGAGCAATTGGCTCATGGGCCGGGCACAGAGGGTAATAGTGAATGGGGTAACATCAGACTGGTGACCTGTCACTAGTGGGGTTCCACAGGGCTCCATCTTAGACCCCGTGCTCTTCAACATCTTCATTAATGACTTGGACACACGACTGGAAGGGATGCTAAGCAAGTTTACAGGCGCCACAAAACTCGGAGGAGCTGTTGACTCCCTCGAAGGCAAGGAGGCCTTGCAGAGAGACCTCAACATATTAGAGGACTGGACAATCACCAACCATATGAAGTTCAACAAGGGAAAGTGCCAGATTCTGAACCTGGCATGGGCCAACCCCAGATGTATGTACAGACTGGGAATGGGATGCTGGAAGCAGTGCCATGGAAAGGGACCTGGAGCTTCTGGTCAATGGCAAGTTGAATCTGAGTCAGCAGTGCCCTGGCAGCCAGGAGGGCCAACTGTGCCCAGGGGGGTATCAGGCAAAGCATCGCCAGCCAGTCAAGGGAGGTGACTGTCCCGCTCTGCTCTGCACTGCCGTGGCCTCACCTTGAATATTGTGTGGAGTTTTGATCACCGCAACATAAGAAAGATATTCAGTTATTAGAGGCTGTCCGAAGGAGGGCAACGAAGATAGAGAAGGGCCTTGAGGGGAAACCCTATGAGGAGCAGCTGAGGTCACTTGGTCTGTTCAACCTGGAAAAGAGGAGACTGAGGGGAGACCTCGTTGCCGTCTACAACTTCCTTGTGAGGGGAAGAGGAGGGACAGGCACTGATCTCTTCTCTGAGGTGACCAGTGACAGAATCCGAGGGAATAGCCTGAAGTTGTGTCAGGGGAGGTTCAGATTGGATGTTAGAAAAAAGTTCTTCATCCAGAGGGTGGTTGGGCACTGGAACAGGCTCCCCACGGAAGGAATCACAGCCCCAGGCCTGACAGAGTTCAAGAAGTGTTTGGATGATACTCCCGTGCACATGGTGGGACTCTTGGGGATGGTCCTGTGCAGGGCCAGGAGTTGGTCTTGATGATCCTTGTGGGTCCCTTCCAACTCAGCATAGTCTGTGCCTCTGTGATTCTGTGAATGCTTTTTGGTTTATGTTATCAATTAAAAATGAAAACTGGATGCACATCACAATACATATATTAGAAGAGAAAAAAATAATTAAAAAGTAAATCAATAAAAAATAGGGAGTTTTATCACCAAATTCAACATTTGCCTTTAAAATAATGAAAGTCAAGCATCCAGCAACCTTTCATCTGTTGCAATTGAGACTAAAAAATTAATTAAAAAAATCCTCACACAGACTGTATTTCTCCAAAATATGCTGCAAAATATACACATGTTTAAATGAAATAAGCTCTTATAAATCCCCTTAAACTCAATATATCCATGCAGCTGCTATTTTGAATGGCACAGCAGAAGTCACAACTCAAAAGATGGCAGTCTGCACTTTCATTTTCTGGAAAATTATGTGCAATATTTATATTAAATAATATGTAAATACATTATGTAGCAGTATTTGTATTATAAATTATCATAAATATATTACTTGAACTGTGTGTTGTCTAATATAATGTCAATACAGTCAATGTAGTAAGCGGTACTTATATGAAAGCATCTCTGAAAACATAATTTTATTGAAGAAAAATCTCAATTTAAAAATGAGAGACTCCAACAGAAGCTTCAAGTAGGACAAACTGTTCTTAGACTAGGAATAATCCATAACAGATTGAACATTCTAAAAAAAATTGCAAATGCACAACACTAATTATCTTACAGATGTAGTCTAAGGAAATCTAAGATATGCATTGAAAAAGCAGGAAGATGAAAATAGACTGGTTGCTGTACAGTTAAAGCTAAGTTATTCCAACAGGAAAAAAAAAGTCCAAATTATGAGTAATTAAAAAAAATTGGAAATATTTAATTACTTTCTCCAAGTACATTTATAGCTGAGCCCAAAAGTTTACAGTGTACTTCCAGAGCAAAACCAGTAAAACTTAAGTTGCACATCTAGATGCTTTATGTATCTACAGTGCAAAACAGTATCTGCACCCAAAAAATATAAACAGCTTTGAACAGACTTAAGATTTGGTTAGACATCCAGAGATAACTGTCAGAATTAGTATTCTTTAACCTGAAAATACTGTGTTTCATGTTGACGGAGCAATACAACTGTGTGGAGTTGTGTTTGTTTGTTTTTTTTTCCTGCTGGGATTGAAAATAGAAATAAAATTATGCTTGTGAACACTCATGTTTTACTGAAGGAAAGTAATTTCCAAATAATCAATAAATTGATTGTGACTATCTCTATCTCTAGTAGGAAACAAAGACATCTATTTCTAAGTTGGAAAAAGATAAACAGCTATTATCATTTTGATGAAGTTTGCAATATCTTGTCTGTTTCTGGAAAGCTTGTCATACCTACTGAGTTTTTAACTCAGTACTGATATACAAATATTGAAAGACATTCCAACAGAGAGTAGATGAGTGAAAGTGAATGCAAGAGATCACAAAAAGACTGTTTCGTAAATACTAGATTCAATGAGAAAAGCAAATATCTTCCTTTGGCACTTGAATAACAAAGCCAAAGATGTCTTTGACTGTGTGGAGTAGGAATCTCTGAAAATAGTTCTGTGAAATTTCACTGATGGTTTGAAAACTGCTAGAAATTATTGCTGTGGTCTTGGGGCCATACTAAAGTCATGGTGGAATCCACCTGTATTCAGACTGCTGTGAAAAGATTTATTTTCTCCATCATTTATGGTATAATAAATGGCAATGGAATCATAAAATAAAAGGGATATAATGGGTTAGCATAGTTAGGATACAATATAAACAGTAATGACTCTTCTTTTATGGAAGAGGGCATGATGGTTGCATAGTCAAGGTTCCGTCTGAATTTTCATTTAAAGCTTGCTTTTCATTCTTTCTTCCACATTCCCTCCTAAATCCTCAAACCTGCTGGTACCAAAATGCTTCTGGGTACAAAACTATGCAGGAGTTGATATTCTAAAATGTTTGCAGTCATTCCTTTTTTCTTTTTAATGTAAGCTTCAAAGTACAGGATCTGCTATTTATGTATATTTGTTAGGAAAGTAATATAGCCCAAAAGAAATGGAACTGAACATATTTTAGTTCACTATGGTTATGCACCATAGAGATGAATCAGAAGGCATAATGTCAGCTAAACTCCCTGTTTTGGCTATAGAAGGCAACTGAAGGATCTATGCTGGCTTCCTAAAATTTGACAATATGAATAATAAAAGCTTGTCCAATGAGTTCTTATACTATACATGAGATCACTTTGCTTCAGAAAGTAGAAGAATTACCCAGCATGAAAGGCAGAACAGATTAAACTATAATCTGAAGATATTTTACCTGGAAATGATCTAGAAGAAATACATCAGCAAATGTCACAGATTAATGAAATAAAAAGTTTCAGAAACTTGAAAACTTACAAAAGTATGTTGACATGGAAGAAGGATAATGAGAAAATAAATGGTACATTAGGATCTCTTAATGATCTGTAAATAAAGAGAAAAAGCAAGGATTAGTATGAAAGAGTAATGAAGGTAGGGGTGAGAGAGGAAGACTAAAAACACATACAAAAGCCAAAGACATAAAAAGCAACAAAAGGGGAAAATGTACAATACAATGGTAAAATAAAAACTAGGGAGTAAGTAGGCAGATGATATTATGGCAGAAAAGAACTGTGTGTTTCAATGGACTGCAAACTTACTGTAAATTACCTGTATTATTTATGCTCTGCACAAATAAATTAGGAATAATTCCTTTATAGAGGAAAATGCTGCATTGCATTGCAGAAGTGCATAATGTACTATTGCAGCTGTGATAATCTAAATTACATTCATCGGGCTAATAAAACATCTTACCTTTCTCTACAACCTCTGCTTCATTAAGTGGAATAATGCATGTAAGACATAGAAGGTAATTATGATGCTTTGTTTGGCATGGGAGACATCTGGCATAATGCCTCTAGGACTGGGCAGTGGACTTAAAAAAAAAGACTAATAGGAGAGACTTTAGAGGACAGGAATATAAATTATTAGGGATGTGAAATAAAAGCATCAAGAGAAAGAAGAAACTGAGGCAGCATCATGATATTTGGCTTGAAAAATGAAACGGAAAGGAAATAGATTGATTAAGGGTACTTTGTGTCTACTAATGGTTGAACGGGAAATAATACACTTATTTTGCAAAAAAAATTACTTAACTATTTTTTTTAGTATTAGCATGAACTGGTCAAGTATCTTGATGATTACTTAGGGAGATTGTTTAGTCTCAGTGCTAAGAGACAGGAGTCAGAAGTGGGATAGTGGATCTTCAATCCTAGTGGAGAAGTCATGCATCACAGAAAATGAGAGCATTTTCCTTGGAGCATGACTATTCATCAAGCATCCTGTGGGGCTGTGATGTGTCTGTCATCCCAGTGTAATTCCAGAAAGTTCCTGTGATTGCCATAGCATCATCCAGCTGATTTGGCATCTGCATCAACTCTCCACAGCTTCTTATATCTGTGCAGTTTTGGTTGGTTAACTGTGACTGTTAGGTGCCCACCCAGATGCTTACTCACTCCCCCTACTTCAACAGGACAAGAGGAGAAAACGAGATGGAAATATTCCTGGATCAGCTGAAGAGCAGAGAGATTACTTATCAGTTATAGTCATGGACAAAGCATACGTGACTTGGGGAAAATAAATTTCATTTGTTGCTGGTTCAAATATATATCAATGATGAGAAAACAACAAAAATCTGAACAGACAAAAATCTCAACACCTTCTCCCCATTCCTCTTCCCAGTCTCAACTGCACTCTCATTTCTGCCTTCTCTGGCTCCCCCCTCCAGCATCCAGCACAGGAGGACTGGGGTTCGGGGTTATGGTCAGTTCAGAATAGCTCCTCTCCACCATTTCTTCCTCTTCATGCTTTTCTCCTACTCCAGCATGGGCTCTCCACCCCACCACTGCCAGCACTTTGACATTGTGTGTCTACCAATATAGTAGACGAGACAGTCCTGGACTATAATAACTACCAGTTTTGTGGTATCTTTGGAGTAGTATAGGTACAGGTCATCAGTAATGTGTGTCCAACTGCAACAATAAAGGCAAAATTACACTGCCAGTCCCTCCTGGAGGGGAACAGCAGTTGATTGATTTTGGGTGGAGAGAGGAACTCTAAATTAAAACTGTACAGGTACATCTCTGTAAGTTTTGATGCTGTCTCTCTAAATAGTTAATGAATACACCACTAGAATCTTCCTTTTTGCTAGTCTATTAAATACATTTGTTCTCATTGCATATCTGTCCAGTTTTCCAAGGGCTGTCAGCAAATCTATGTCCTCCAGTAGAATAGCTTATCTCAGTCAGATGAAGTCAGATAATCAGATAAACATTTTAAATTATTGATCTATTTTAGATTATCACAGATAATGAAAACAAAGGTTATTTTCTGTTTAACAGGTATGGAAATTTAAGATGTCTCAGATATCTAGAGAAACAAATTTTGGATTTTTACCAGGGCAGTTCAATTCCTGATTGTTATATTCCTGTAAGATCTGTGTCAGGTTTTCAGGATAAGCACACTATTTTCTAAAAACTAAGACACTGTAGATGATTTAGTAATTTCAATGGAATTATTAGTGTCTATATTTTTGTCTACTGTCCAGATACATTTATGTCCATATGAGGAAGTATATTATCCTTCAAATTGTGTCCATAAATCATGAATAACTCTACTGACTTCTCATAAAATTACATGAAATTTAGTTTTTTCTTGTAATGCATATATTTTTTGTGGAGTAATATTTTTTGTATGAAGTGTATAATTCCTGGAAACATCAGAGAAATTAAAAATTAAGCTTAAAATTAAGCTTTCCTTTTGGCTCATTTGTTGTTTTTGTAAATAGACATAGTCTTTAAAAAAGGAAATTTTTTAATGGCTTCTTTAGAACATATAGATTAGCATTAAGTGATGGTTTCACCTTACTTTCCTCTGTATTCTTTCCTTTGGCAAGAACTGTTAGTCAAACAGTGTTTGAGTATCCTTTATCTTTTTTGTTTAGGGTACTCAATAAATTTATATAGAGACTTTGTGAAGTGAAAATTTCAGCTATTTTGAAACCTATTGTCATAAAAAACTTTCCTATATATAGGCACTATAGAGAAAAGCATCACTTTGGATCATAGCACCCAGCTATTAATTCTTACACTCTGTTACACTGCAGATGATTTAAGGTGAAGGGCTCAACTCTCTGCTGCAATGAGTCACTTAGCAGGTTAAACAAACAAATCTCTATAGTAAACAGATTCTAACTTCTGAAAGAACAAAAGCTTTTCCTCCTTTTTCTCTGTATTATTGTATCAATTTCTCATTCTAAATGCTCAACTGAAAAAAACACTTTACTTTATTAGTCATTTATGTTCCTACAGAGTTCTCCCTGTATTGTTATTGCTTGATTTCACAAGTCCTTTACTGAGGAGGCATGAGCAGGGGAAGTTGCTAGGGAAGGAGTGAGAACAGTCTCTATATTTAGTCTCACCATTTCTCAACACTGTTCTAAAAACCAGCAGATTTCAGTGGCCATCATAACGGGCATTTTTAAATCCATATTTCATAGAATCATAGAGTCAATCAGGTTGGAAAAGACCTCTGACATCATGAAGTCCAACCCCTGATCCAACACCGCCGTCCATGGTTACCAGACCATGGCACTAAGAGTCATATGCAGTCTCATCTGAAAAACTTCCAGGGACGGTGAATCCACCACCTCCCTGGACAGCCCATTCCAATGTGTGATGACTCACTCCATAAAAAATTTCTTTCTAATATTCAACCTAAACCTCCCCTGACACAACTTAAGACTATGCTCTCTTGTCCTACTGCTGGTTGCCTGGGAGAAGAGATCGATGCCCACTTGACTACAACCTCCTTACAGGGAGTTGTAGAGAGTGATGAGGTCCCCCTTGAACCTCCTTTTCTCCAGGCTAAACAACTCCAGCTCCCTCAGCCTCTCCTCATAGGACTTGTGCTTAAGTCCCTTCCCCAGCCTCGTTGTCCTTCTCTGGTCCTGCTCCAGCACCTCACTATCCTTCCTGAACTGAGGGGCCCAGAACTGGACACAGCACTCCAGGTGTGGCCTCACCAGTGCTGAGTACAGGGGAAGAATCACTTCCCTGGTCCTGTTGGCCACACTGCTCCTGATCCAGGCCAGGATG
>NW_021940604.1:40089293-40165835 GCF_001715985.3 Manacus vitellinus
GGGAGACAGTGTCAGAGTCTTTGTTGAAGTCCAGATAGACCACATCCACAGCCTTCCCCTCATCCACCAGGCGGGTCACCTGATCATGAAAGGAGATCAGGTTGGTCAGACAGGACCTGCCCTTCCTAAACCTGTATTTGTCATATACTCTCTGTATTCTCCCTTCTCAGATATGTCTGTTAAGCATGGTACAGTCAGGAGCATCACAGTGGTGGTGAACTCCTCTTACACAACTGATCCAGCTTCTCAACAAAGGTTTGTTTGGAAAACACAGTATTTCTCACTGATAGGGCAGAGATAATGGGCTTGAAGCAGTGATAGAGTAGCTGCTTACTTTCATACACATTTTCTTAATTTGCACCCTTCAAGCTGCATTGCACCTATTTGGCCAACTTCAACTCTGAAAATTACTTTGAAAGATGAGTTATGAGGTTAAATAACAATTATTGATATTTCTCCCGTTGCCTAATAGTCTTCCCATGTGTAGTTGTAAAGACTGAACAGTTGATTTTGTGTTACATGTCAGATGGAAGAATGGAAATGAAAAAGGTTTGTAAAACTCAACATTTTTAACTAAACCCCAGAACTTACTGAGATTTGTTACTATCTCCTTGCCTATAATGCAACACTACTTTTGGAATCTAATTTTTTAGTGTTGCACAAGGATGCAAAAATATGACCCTATTAGACAAGAATTTGAACACTTCTCTCAAGGTCAGAGAAAACTGAATGAAATTAATACTGCTGAAATAACATTTATTATTTTTTATGAACCCTGGGACTGTTTTTTAGTAGAGGAACAACCATTTCAAAGTACTTTGTGATAGCTCCTTGGGTAACAGTGTATTTGATATATAGAACATATTAATAAGTTATATTTGCTCTTTTTTCTTCAGTTTTTTTCTTTTTAAAACTGCTGGAGAATTCAGACTGCCAGAAGAGTGAGTATTATGAGCTAAGCTACACTTCTTTGCTTAAGCAAATAGTTCTATTCATTTCACTAGCACAGTTCCTGAAGTATAGGACAATGTAATGAAACCAGAAAATTTATTCTGATCTATAGTATTTTTACTTCCTATTTTGAGTATCATTTTGTATTACTTCTGGGAGATATTGCAAACAGTATCTTCAAAATAAAAAAAATAAGTCTCTCAGTTTATCAAACCTGTCAGTCTTCCCTCTTCATATTTTTTTGTTTTCTGACCCTTTTCCTTTTGATTTGGTGACATAGTTCATATTCCATTCCATTATGGATTTAATTAAATGGCAATTAATCAGGAATGAAAAATACTGCAATTTGAAATTTGTATTCAGGAAGTATTTTATTGTCATTGAGCATAAGGAATCAAATTCATGCAAATTTTGAACCACTACTAATAAATATCAGTTGATCAGGTACCTGTGTGCTGGGTTTCCTCTGGCTGGATGCCAGGTGCCCACCAAAGCTGCTCTGTCATTCACCCTCTCAGCTGGTCAGGGGACACAGAATATAACGAAAGGCTTGCAGATCCAGATAAGGAGAGGGAAAGATCACTCACCAATTAACATCATGGGCAAAACAGACAAAACTTTGGGAAAATAAATTAATTGAGTTGATTGCAAATCAAATCAGAGTAGGATTATGAGAAATAGACACAAATCTTAAAAACACCTTTTTCCCCACTCCTCTCTTCTTCCCAGGCTCAACTTTAGTCCCGATTTTCTCCACTTCCTCTCCCCACCAGTGGCAGAGAGGGATGGGGAACAGAGATTGCAGTAAATTCATCGTACATTGTCTCTGCTGCTCCTTCCTCCTTAGGGGAAGGACTCCTCACACTCTTCCTCTGCTTCTGTGCTCTCCACAATGGGAGAGAGTCCTCCATGAACTTCTCCAACTTCAGTCCTTTCCATGTTTCAATTTTTCACCAATTGCTCCTGAGGGGGTCTCTTCCATGGGGTGCAGACCTTTAAGAACAGACTGCTGCAGCATGGTCTCCCACAGGGCCACAAGTTCTGACAGCAAACCTGCTCTGGCATGGGTTCCACAGGGTCACAGGTCCTGACAAGAACCTGCTCCAGTATGGGCTTCACATGGGATAACAGCCTCCTGTGTGTCCATCTGCCACCTCTGGTGTAGGGTCCTTCCTGAGCTGCAGGTGGATATCAGCTCCTTCATGGACCTCGACAGGGAATCTCTGCTCCAATGCCTGGACCACCTTTTCTCCCTCCTTCTTCACCAGCCTTAGGGACTGCAGGGCTGTTTGTCTCATATTCTCACTCCTCACTCCTGGTGCAGTTGCCCATTTGTTTTCCTTTTCACCCTTCCTAACTATGTTATCCCAGAGGCACTACCACTATTGCTGATGGGCTTGGCTTTGGCTGGTAGTGGATCTGTCTTTCATTGCCACTTTCTACTGTACCTAGGAGTCTGGGCCCTGATGGGCATGGGCAAGAAAGGAAAAAAACTGACCTGACTTTCAAGGAGGAATGTGAACCAAGTATGGCAATATACTTGGTAGTAGTTACACAAACCAAACAAATTGGTGAGAACATAGCAAGGTGAACAACGTTCTTACAACTAGAAAAAAAAAGACCCATTTTCAGTGTTAATATAGAATAGACAATCATAGAACCATCAATGATAGAACCATCATAGAATAGTTTGGATTTAAAGGGACCCTTAAAGATCATCCAGTCCAACTCCCATGCAACAAGCAGGGACATCTTCAACGAGATCAGTTTGCTCTTAGCCCCGTCAACCTGATCTTGAATGTTTCCATGGATGGGGCATCTACCTCCCCTCTCATCCTCTCACCTCCTCTTCAATTTTTTAGTAGAGTTTTCTTCACCTCTAAACACAAAAGTCTTATGCTTTTAAAAGCCCTAACTCCTATTAATATATCCAGAAAATGTAGAACCTATGACCTGATGAATGAGCTTTGTGAGCACATATATGCTTGTATCTGTGTAACATACGTGGAGGGGAAACAATAAAAATAGCATCTCAAGTAGTATTTCTTTACTGGAGAATAACATCTAAAAGTATTAGTTGATTGCCAGGTCGTGCTTGTCTTCTTTCTCTTTAAACTTAATATCTACGTTTCTTAACCACTAATCGTAAGAAAATTAAGGAGTGATGAATGAATAAATGGTACAAGAATTAAAGAATATTTATAGGATACATTACTTATTTTGGCAGCACATCAGCAACATGCTTATGCACTATTTCAATTTATAAGAATCTCTTTTTTTAATTTGTCATGAGGAAAAACAAACAAAATGCAAGATATTCCAGCTCCATCTTCTTTTAATCTTTACTTCCCTTTTGCTTGAAGGTTCCTTATAAGTGCTAAGATCAAACCACTTCTGCAAGAATGATGTGGTAAAGCACATGATTTGCTTTTTATACAATCAAAAAAGCTGGAAACACTGAACATTTGAAAGATTTTCTACAGAAGAAAAAGCTGGAAACTTCAATTTATTTTAAGAAACACTGACTTAAATGTACTGCATAACATATGTTCAATGGTATTTTGGCTTCTTCAAAGGCCAGAATGCCTGTAATATAATATTTTTTGTTAAAACAAAAAAAATTGAGATTTGAAAATGACTATCTAGAAAATCTGAACAGAAGGATTTTTGTTTGAGAGTTTATCTTCTAGCAGGATTGAAAATAAAGAAAAAGGGAATGAGCATGAAGAGAACCATATGGGAGACAGTCCCCGAGCTACCAAGCAAAGAACTCTATTTCCCTCCCTTTTAAGTTTCATCCATGCATAATTTGTCACTTTTGTTTGGTTTTCAGAACTATCTATTTTATTTACCAGATATCCAGTCCCCTTCACAAAGCAGCACAAAATGTGCCATGCTGAAAGGCAACATTTTCTGAAGTCCCTGAAAATCCCTTTCTCTGTTATCTCTTCCATAGAAGTGTTCCTTGGACCCAGCCAATATCCTAAGCAGCAGATAAAGGACCTGATTAGATTCTCATTACCTGTCAACAAAATTTGGACACTTCAGATGAGAACATGACTAGATCTGCAATCCTGTGGTAATCATGATTGAGAGGTCTTAAAAACCAGTTTCCATTTAATATTATGGTCATCAGTGTTTGTTAGTTAACATTTCATAACTAGTTGTTTTGTTTTTCAAAAGCCAGCCTTTAAGATACACTTTAGTGTTTAGGAAAGTTGTAATGGACTTTTGGGTATAAAGCTGTTTCCATCATATCTTACTGAATTACAGGCTGAAGCACCAATTTGATTCCAAACCACCAAATATATAACAGACTCAGGAGCCAAAACCCCGTAGAGTTTTGAATGTTTGTATTTGTGTACGTATATACTACCTTTCCAAAGCCTCTGCAAATAGGGTATGCATTTTTTTAATAATAAATGTTGTCTACATATATTTTTTATGAGCATCTTAATAAAAAAGCCCTTGAATTCACATTGGCAAATGGCACTGTCTTATCTACAAATGTCTTGAAATTTATAGTGATATTTGAATATGAGGTTTTTAGGAGTACAAAACTGTGAAAACATATCACTAACATAAGACTTTATGGCAAAATAGCAAAGGATATGCTGTACTGTCATACTAAGGTACATAACGTCCTTAGAATAAGTAGTTGGTGGAATCAGTTGCTTTACAATCAGACCACTGAGAAAACTATACTTCTCTTAGTGTCAACATATTTTTATTGGTAGTACCCAGGATAAACTTGGCTTAGGCAGGTCTTTGAGCATAGCTTATCTATCTAAAGTCAAATTTATTATTCCATTTTCTGACGTTACATTCTCTTGGTATTAAAGCACATCTTCACAAACCAAATGACTGTGGTTCCTTGGGATTTAGAAGTGCAATTATAGTGAGAGTTAAGTAAACACTGTTTCAATTACTATCATTAGTGAAATATGTAGGGGGGTTGCAGTGTTGTTACAATTAAACTTTTGTCTAAGTTAGCTTTGTTATTCCTTGTTATCAGAGAATTATAACTCTACAGTGAAGACTGAGAAATTTCTGAACAAGTTTTCTTTTGATTCTTAAACAATTTTCTTCTCAAGTAAACAAATAAAACTGTGCCCACTCATTTGATGTACAAATGACTTGAAAAAAGGAAATTTTAGATTTTTTCCCTGGAAAAATATTGTTTTCAAGAGAGTAAGTGGGAAAGGCAGTGTCCCCTTCTTATTAAAACTTAGAAAAATAGTTGGAAAAGCTATTGTTGGAGCACATATGGTTTCTTTTTTGTGAGGGACAAAAACCATCATGTCTTGCCTACAGGAATGTGAACTATACTTTAATGTCCTTCATTCTATCACCTATTCTCTTGAAGTAGCTTCATCTTTCAGGATGGAAAGAGGTATTCCTGGAAAGGTCCTCTGAGGGAGTGGCAGTGTTTCAGTGGTCCAAGTGGTATACATTAAAGTGTTGCTTGCATTTCTAGAATAAGAAAATGAAGAGTTTAATTATTAGTGCAAGAAAGTTATAGCACCCAAAAAGTTGGAATAATTGCTGTGGCTTTATTTGGATATCACTTAATGCAGACCATGGCCCTTTGGTCTTTACATTTTTTCCTTCAAGTGATAAACTTTTTAAATTACTCCTTACAGATGCCTTTTTTTGTTTACTTGTCATGTTTAGTCAGTTTCAGAAATATTTTGGTAACAATTGTCCCGTCATGATGAATTTATTTTATATGCATAGCAAAGGAATTGATCTGACTGAACTAATTTTGTATTAATGCTGTTCCCACACGTACCTCTCTAGATCTTCTGCTTTAATCAAAGATTACTTAGGAGTTTTTTACAACATCGTTTTAGCATTTCAGACTGCAGATATCCTTGGAGTCACCTTGGGTCAAATATATGTGTTTATGCTTAGAGCTTTACGAGAGATAAATGGAACTCTTACTGTGATTAGCTACTGTGGTAATGTCTATCAGTGTTATGAAGATTGACTAAATGAGAGATTTTACTTTTTAAATGTTATAGACAGACAGAGGATTAAAGAAGAAGGAGAGGGGGATGTACCTATGGGGTGCAGATTGGACTTCTAAATCCAAAATTTAGAGCTTTAAAGTCATCATTGAGGTGCTTTCTAGATCTAAACAGGTTATATGCTAGTCTCTCTTCCCTGGAGAGTTTTTATGGGCCTTAACTATATGCTCCTAAGTTTATGCCAAACTGAATAGCTAGATGCTAAATTTTGAGCACCAGTGTGTTTACCTCTATCCTGTTCACAAAGCAGCCTTCCCACTGCCCTATCCTGTCTGTGCAGCAGGGGTGGGATCCATGCCTCTGCCTGCCAGCTGGTTGCTCTAAAGAAATGAGAAATAGTTCACACTTATTCTCTTTCTGTGGGTGAAAAATTATTTATTTACTTCATGCAAAGTGGAGCATATTTAGATGCCAAAATTAAAACTATATTGATGGACTAGATGACCTTTATAGGTCCCTTCCAACCCAAACTATTCTATGATGCTATGATCCAGCCAAATTTGTGACTGAATCTTGTGTATGTATCTTGAGCTAGTTTTTTTATTAGTCCATGTACTAGTTATAATCTTGTATAGTAGCAAAGAATCCACCATGAGATAGTTACCTAAAAAACAAATGAGTCTCACAAAAGTCTGTCATTTTACTATGCTATATTTATACTAATTGATACCTGGATTAGCTAATTGAAAGTTAGCAGGCATGTCTGCAAGGGCTCCATCTTGCATCTTTTTTTGTAGGGAATACCGAAACAAAATTATTTGATCCATGGAAATTAGAACAGGTAGAGGCAAAACTTGACAAGAAACACTCTTTCTCATCCATATTTTCTGCAGATTCACAGTTCTATAATCAGGAAATTCATTTTTATAGATCACAGTTTTAGATGTCATCATACAGTGTGCATAGCTGTAAACTGATAACAACTCTGTAAGCTTCTAAGAAACTTTGGCTATATTTTTATATATATGTCTGTACACATGCCTCAAGATTACTCTGGAAGTTATGTTACTGTACAGACACTGCTTAAAACCCTTGTAAATCTGTTTAATCTTTCTTCAACACTTTGGGAAAAGGTAAAAACAGGGCCTAGAGAGAAAAGTTTCTGTCTGTTACCCAATAGAACAGATTTGTTTATGCAGTCCAATAACTGACTGTGCCAGTTCACTATGAATTTTGTATACAAAATTCTGAAATATACCAGCAGTGCAAGTTTTTATTTGATTTTCCATTATTGAGCCCCTCTAGAAATGATAATTAGCTGCATCTCTAGAGGCAGAAGAACTAAAATATATTTGACTTGGTTGATGAGATATAAACTCATTTCAAATATGGAAATAATATGCCATGATATATAAGAAGAAAAAAACCACTCTAATATGCTGGGTTTTGTGTGTGTGCCTGCCTCCCACAGCTCTAATTTACAGTTACTCATTTTCTTCAGTCTTCTGTATACAGACAGCAGAAGCTTAGCCATAGTTGACTGAAAAAAAATTTAAATTTATATTAAAAAAATATGTATATACATATGTATATAAAAACATTTTTATAATACTAAAGGGTTGGTTGTGAGATATACAGCTTAACCCTTTCCGTAGCCTAGGTTAGACTCACTCAAATTCAGATTTCTCATCAGGGAAGCCATACTATTTCAGAAGTGGGATTGTCATCCTGTACTACAATCCTTATCGAACAATGTATGGGTATCAATAACAAACAAGGATTTATCATATGGTTAAGTGAAAGACCAAAAGAGTTCGCCTAAACACAAATTTCCAGTGTCGTATGAGATGTCGCTGGGTACCTTTCTGGCTTCAAGCTGCTGTGCCCAAAGGACACAGGCTCCCACAGGTCCCATGTTACATCTTGCAGCCCAGCAGCAGCACCAATATGTATATGTGGTGGGGCTTTACTGATATGAAACATCCATATTTAGGTAACTAAACCTTATTCAATGGTGTAAGATACAATCTGAGATAAATTAACGAGTATGTAACCACCTGTATGATAGTGGGTAATCATGTTAGTTAACTAAGCTCTCAGACAGGAAAGGCTTAGCCAATAGAGTGTGGAGAGCAGTGTGGCTCAAAATAAAATTGATCCTAAAGAAAACACCATATTGCTGATAAGCTCACTCTCTTAAATACACCAACGGCATTTACTAGATCTCCATTATCTACAATGTAAGACTTGACAGCTCATATGTCTGTAGACACTTTAATTTATGCACCTAAATATAAATGTTTTAATCTTAAACTTTGTCCTGCTCTAGATATGTTAACAGCTGAGTTAGTCATCCAAGGATTTTTTATAATGAATGGAAATTTTAGATCCATTTCAGAGTTCTGCTTTTGATTTGATGAAGTGCATGCCAGCAGTACCTATTTCTCTTCTCTTACTGTGAATCCTGTGACTAACTTGGCTTTTAATACCTACTAGTTCCTGAAATTTAACACGGGAGTGGTTCACTCAGTTTCTTTACGATTAGGATTGATCACAATTTTAAATTTAATCATTCTCAAATGCACTAGTTTGCTATAAAGTAAAATACTGTCATGGCTTAACCTGACCCAGCAACTAAGCACCATGCAGACACTCACTCTCCCTACCCTGGTGGGATGGGGAAGAGAATAAGAAATAGGTGAAATCTGTGAGCTAAGCTAAGAACAATTATGGGGGAAAAAATAAAGTTAAAAGGAAAGAAATAAACCCCATGAAAAACAAGTGATGCATGATACAATTGCTCACCACCCACTGACTGATGCCCAGCTTGTTCCCGAACAGTGATTGGCCTCTCCTGGCCAACTCCCCTCAGTTTATATATACTAAGCATGATGTTCCATTGTATGGAATAGCCCTTTGGCTTGTTCAGGTCCTGGCTATGCTTCCCCCTGGCTTCATCTGCACCTCCTCTCTGGCAGAGCATGAGACACTGCAAGGTCCTTGCTTCATGTTAAGCAGTATTCTGCAGAAAACCAAAACATCAGTGCGTTATCAACATTATTCTCTGAAACAAAAATATAACTGTACCAGTTACTAGGAGGAGAGTTAACTCTCTACCAGCTGAAATGAGGACATGTGTGAAAAGTTAAAATATTTATTTCTTGCTGATGAATTTGCAAGACCAAAAGGAGCTCCTGGCTTCATGTGTGTTTCTGCTCTCTGCTGGTTCTCTTACTTGAAAAATGATCTACTGAGATTTTTACCATATTTTTACATTTTATGTTAACCAATTAAAAAAGCTTGTCAAAATAGTACCAGCAAATAAGTTTCCCCAGAAAAGCGATAAAATAAAAAATGCAGTATCGATAACATTTCTAACTGAAGATTAGTCTTTTTTTAAAAAAAAATCAAACCCCAGAAGTAATGTGTTAGAATTGTCAGAACATTTCTTTTAAATCAATTTCCAGTTCTATAGCAAAAATAACAACCATTTGTGCTGGTTTTGGCTGTGATAGAGTTAATTTTCTTCACAGTTTCTAGTATGGAGCTATGTTTTGAATTTATGCTGGAAACAATGTTGATAAAACAGGGAAGTTTTTGCTATTGTTGAGCAGGGTTAAGGCCTTTTCTGCTCCTCACATCACTCTAGCAGTGAGGAGGCTGGGGTTGCACATGGAGCTTGGAGGGAATACAGCCAGGACAGCTTACACCAAATGACCAAAGGGACATTCCATACCATATGGTGTCATGCCAGCATATATAGCTGGGGGAAGAAAAGGTAAAGAGAGGACACTCAGAGTGATGTTGTTTGCTTTCCCAAGTTACTGTTATGCATTAAGAAGCCCCACTTTCCTGGAGATGACTGAACACCCGTGCTGCGGTCCGAAGGGGGGATGGGACCATGGCACAGCATGGGTCCGGGACACAAGGTAGGGTGCAAGTAGAATCTTTTATTCATGTGTGCACAAGGTCTTTTATCAGCTCGGGAGGGGAAAGGGCCAGAACATAGGGCAGAGCATGAGACAGACAAGGGGGGGGACAAACCAGGACAGGGACACCGGCAAAAGAGGGAGGAATGTGGGAGGAACCGGGGAGAGAAGGGGCGAATGGAGGCTGTCTCCTCTCTGCAGCTTCTCCAGCCAATCCGCAGGAAAACAGGGAAGAGGACAAGCCTTAACATGCCCAGGAAATACAAATTCTGGGGAAGCATACAATGTGTATATACATAATAACTGTAAAGTCTGTATCATAAAGTCCTTTCGATCACTGTACATCTTTTTCCACTTCTGAAATTTTTCCCAATCTGATTCCTGGTCCTTCATACACCTGCCTGCCCTGAAACTATCACAATGGGAAATGGTGAATGAATTCCTGGTTTTTCTTTGCTTGCACAGGTGGCTTCAGCTTTACTGTTAAACTGTCTTTTTCTCAACCCGGTAGTTTTCTCGCTTTTACCTTTCTGATCTCTCCCTCATCTCACCAGAGCAAGCAGCTGGGTGAAATTTAGTTGCCAGCTGGGGCTAAACCATAACAAAATTTAAGGGAACAATATGCCTTCAATGAAGTAAGCAGCTCTCAGATCTTTGTATTGATGTTAGTCTGAAGATATATGGTGCAATGTAGTTTCTTTCATGCTTATATTAAATTGAAACACCAAATTCCATTATACTTGACTGTGATACTGATTCACTACAGTAAAAAAGTCTGAAAATAATGCTGCCAAGATGCTACTTAATTAATAAGGAATTTTTACTTACATTTGTATGGCAAGGTTTTGGTATTGGAGGGGCTACAGGGTTGGCTTGTGTAAAAAGCTACTCAAGACTTTTCCTGTCTCTGATAGAACCAATGCCAGCTGGGTCCAAGACAGACCCACTGCTGGCCAAGACCAAGTTCACCAGTGACAGTGGTAACCGATCTGGGAAAACATAAGAAGAGTGAAAACCACCTGTGCAACCCTGATGGGAGCGATCAGTAAGAATATATGAGAAAAACAGCTCTGCAGACACTGAGGTCAGTGAAGAAGGGGGAGGAGATGCTTCAGGCACTAGAGCAGACATTACTCTGCAGCCCATAATGAAGATCATGATGAGGAAGACCACTGGAGCAGGTGGATGCCCAAAGGAGGTTGTGACCCTGTGGGAAGCCTGTGTTGGAGTAGGTTCATGGCAGAACATGTGATCCTGTGGAGAACTCATGCCTGAGCAATCTATTCCTGAAGGACTGCACCCTGTGGAAGAGACCCACGCTGGAGCAGTTTATGAAGAACTGGAGCCTGTGGGAAGGACTCATGTTGGAGAAGTTTGTGGAGAACTGTCTCCCATTGGAGGCACTCCACACTGGAACAGAGGAAGAGTATACGTAGTCCTCCCCCTGAGGAGGAAGGAATGACAGAGACATGTGATGAACTGACTGTAATCCCCATTCCCTGTGTGTGGCATCTCACCCTTAAGGGCAAGGGAGCTCCCGAGATTTGTCAATGCTTGTGCTCAAAAAGAAAGGACAAAAGGCAGAACGTGCAAAAAACTGACAAAGTTTTATTAGTAAATTTTACTCTTGGCATGGAATGTTAAACTGGTGTGTTAGTTCCTTATCTGATAGCATAAATACACAGTGGTGGGTTTTGAATAAGGGTTAGGGTGAAAGCGAAAAGAGAGAGAGATCAAAGAGAGGGAGAGAGAAAGAAAGAAAGGAAGAAAGCAGGAAAGATCATCAGTCCTGGCTCCATCATCAATCCAGTTGAGGGGGTGTCCAGGATCCTGGGGTTTCTGCCTGGGCTTCATGGGGGGATAGATAGATGGATGGATGAATGGATAGATAAATATATAGATATATAGATACATAGATAAAATTCCTCTCCCAAAGCTGTTTCTTGTTTTCTATGCAAATTAGTTATCATGCTTAAGTTTGTTCTTCTAGACTTTCTGGAAATGGGTTGGAGGACTCTGGGGATCTTTGGTGCTCTTGATCCCCCCCAATTGGGTCTGTCTTTACTTGGTAGTCCATGTCTGCTTCTCAACCTCATTCCTGTGCTTGAGCTGTACTGTGTTGTGCTTATTTCCAGGAGCCATAACAAGGACATTTGTCCCAGAAAAGTACTGTCTTACCTCTGTATGGCCCCTTTCTCCAGCCACATCCAGTTCTTTCTCAGAACATGTTCTTACCAACAATACTTGGTTGGTTCCACAGCTATCCAGCTATCGGTGTTTGAGACATACGCATTAGCCCCTTTGGGCTTCTACACTGTCCCCTCATGCTGAGGTGAGGAGGCAGAGTAAACCAGGAGTAAAGTTAAGCCTAAGAAGAAGGGAGAGGTGGGGGAAGGTTTTTCTAAGATTTGGGTTTATTTCTCATTCTTGTACTCTGATTTGATGGGCATATAAATTAATTTTCTCCAAGTTGTGTCTGTTTTACCCTTGACGGTAACTGGTGAGTGATCTCCCCCTGCCCTTCTCTCGACTCACGAGCCTTTCATTATATTTTGTCTCCTCTGTCCAGCTGAGGAGGGTAGTGATAGAGCCACTTTGGTGGGCACCTGGTATCCAGCCAGGGCAAACTCACCATATATGCATTCTGTACCTGAAGTAAATTGTATATTTGTGGTCCCAGGGAACTATTAAAATAATACAATTTAAAATTTCAAGTAGGCAGTCATGTTAAAGAGAGAGGATAAAATTAGGGATGCTACTGAAGGTGAAGTTAGAGATATGAAGAGCACTACTGAAGTAGTTATGGAGCTTATCAAAATGCAGAACTATATTTCACAGCACTAGATAGTCTTAGGATGTCTGTTATGCCATGCGTACTAGTAACAACTTCCTGTCAATATTAATAAAAAATTGTAAAAACAGGTTAGGTAGATAAATGTAGAATAGCACCTACTTTTTTTTTCATACATGGAAAAAGTGCTTTCTCACTGTATTTTTTCTCACCCTGAGAGTCCCTCTTTATATGCACAATTTATGCCACTTTTCAGAATCTTGATGAATCAAGTGTCCCTATGATTTCTCAGTTTGTGTATCTGCAAATGGAGGCACCTAAAATTATTCATTCACTCAAAAACTTGGGTTATCTTATGTGTATATTATTTTATATTCTTCTTAGAGAGTTTGAGAATGATCACTATAATGTTATATTAATAAGGAAGTTCCCAGTGACTATGATTTGACAAAAGCATATCCATAAAATTTGCAAAACATATAGCTTCAATTTTATTACATTTCCCTGCAGAGTTAGCAGTGAAAACATTTCAAAATTGTAGTATTATATCAGAGGCAGAACAGAAAGGCTTTTAGAAATAAACCAGTCTGATTTACCTGTCTAAGTAAGATGAAATGGAAAAAATAAACTCTATATAGCGGCAAGCAATGTAGATTAAAGGAGTTATTTGGCATCTAAAGTGTCATTTAAAACATAAATGAGGAAAGATTTTTAAAACTACAGTAGGACAGAACTAGTGTGAATTGGCAGGCCTCCATTGGTTGCATTGGAACTTTGCCGACTACATTAGCTAAGGATCTGAGTTTATATGAGTTTTAACTTCACAGCATCCCTTAAATCACCAGGAATAAGATGCCTTAGTGACTCAGTAAATCAAGGCAAGATCAAATAATTATTAAAAAATAAATGAGAACTGTTCTTCAGTGCAATACAATTTTATTTTGAATAGCACTTCATATAAATGCGTCCCAAGATACTTTATAAGAAAAGCTATAAATAATAAAATTATGTGGTTTAATAATAAATAATAGATTAAAAGTTGCTAAGGGTATTCATCTTATGTTCAGAATGGAGCAAAGATTTTATGGAATGAAACAGGGCAAGGATGCTGGATTAATCATAGAGGAAGAAATACTAAACCCAAAATCTGAATGAACGCACAAGGAAAAAAACCAGAATTTTCCTGGCTGACATCTTATATGCAAATAAATCTATATTTCTTTACTCTCTGGGGAGTACTTCAACCACCAGATAACAGCCTACTCAGGAATTGGGACCATTTTCAGGCCTTCTGAAAGCTGAGCTGTTTTGTCTTGCAGAAGGAGAGTATAGCCTGAGCAAATTTTATCATACTGAGCCTTGTGCAGAGCTTTATATGCAAAAGAGCGATAGTGTCCCAAGCCTCCAGTTCCCTCCCCAGGTGAGAGGCTTTTTAAAAGAATAATCCAGACAACTCATTTATTTGGTTCTATGTTAAAAATATAGGGTGAGGGAGAAAGAAGTACCATGGGGGAAGATGGGAGCCTGTCATTGAAAGAATGTTCCCCCATAGCACAGAGAGGAGAGGATTTTCCTTTACACTTTTACTTACTCTTGACTTCCAGCACAGCAGTGGTTTTTTGTAGGTGCTTTACAGGCTTCATGTCTCCACACCTGACTCAAGGCTGGTGAGTCATATGCTGAGGGAAGATTCTAGTGGTTAGTCATTACAACAGCACTGCAGTGACCAAGTCACTAATGTATATAGGTTTAAGCTAAAAATTAAGTCCTTAAATGCTCATATATTTATCCTTTCTAATGTGTCTGTCTTTTGACAATTTATTTTATTATATATATTCCAGTGAGACAGTTTTCAGGCGTACACCTCAAAGATTGGAAGGGGTAGGAAATTAATTTTGCAAGGGTGATGTGCTGCCAGGGAGCTTCTAGAAATCGATTGGAGATACAATGATGAAAATGTGGCTGGGACAGGATGAAGAAATGGAAGTGAAGGGATGTTCAGAAGAAGGAATCAGAGGGTCAAAGGGGAACTGGGAGACAGTCACAGCAGTGGGAGACACACAACAGTCCCTGGATGAGATGCAAAATTAACAAAGCCATCTGCTGCTCCTGCTCTACCCAAGAGTCTTTAAGTTTTATACTCTGGCTTCACAGTAACTGGCAGCATATCTAACATACCTGATAATCCATTTTGAAGAACATTTTGATAATAAATTCTTTCATTTCCCCATACTGTCAAACCCAGTCTCTTCTCCTGGAAGATGGAAATTGTGTGTAGGAGTGTATAATTTGTTACCAATCCTTATAAAGTATTGCCAAACTTCACAATCAATAATAAGCCCCCATGTTTGGAAATATTCTATGAATCAGTACAGCAGGGTCACCACTTTCTTCCTCCAAGGCAAACTGGGTAAAATAAAATGATTTTAAAAATCCTTACATATGGGACTCCAGACAGCTTTTTGAAGTCTTCTGCAGTAGTGGAAGTTATTAGGTAACAATTCCGAAGGCAATAAGCCCTCTGTGACTAGTATGAAAGAAACGTTAGTCTGCTAGACTCAGATTTTGATAATGTACACACACATTCAACATACAAATAATATATATTTTATGTATAGCCAAATGCTATGGATAGATACATGTTAACTGTCATGCTGGGCCTTTTCATTGCAAACATATGATGGCTGGGGACCTGTAGTGTCAAATGTGTTGGTTCTAAATTGTAACATGTAAAGTGCTTTCACTAAAAACAAACACCTGTTTTAGGTAATATGATAAAAATAAGAGAGGAATTTAAAGAAGTGTGCACATAAAATTATACTGTTACGGGGGGGTCTCTAGATCAGCTTTGTCCCATACAAAGATTAGAATGGAGCTATTCAAAGGATGGTAAGGATCAGATAAGGTACTAGTATATATCTGTGCCCTCACAAGCTTCAGGATGTCTCAGCCTCATGTTGAACAACTTGCACGGCTACCTTGGAAATTATGGTCTTCCACTGCCCTTGAAAGCTCACTTGCCTGCTCTTCAAAACAGTCCTCATGATGCTTCTGTCTTCTTTATATATATTTATATTTACATTAAAATTTAATTCTGAAATTGTTATACTCTATCATTGAACAGAATAGTTTCACAGGCCATGACAAAGGACTTTATTATTGCTTACACTCTCTAATGCAAAGTTTGTAATATCGATGCCTTCTTTCTATTTTGAATTATTTTTTGCTTAAAAGTGTAAAAGGCAACAAAAAAAAAGTACACTTTTAATGCTAAAATACTGTACAAAAGGATTTTATATGTAACTACAGTAACAAAATCTATTTTCCCAGTGGAAAAGACTTATTTCCCTCACCTGACAAACATCACTTCCTTATACTTGTTATTCCTGCACGTTCCAGTGATTAGATGGGTGACTGTGAGAGTTATTTGCATCTTTCTTCCCTACTACAGCATTGTTGCCTGGGGAGAGTTGGAATCCTTGGTTAATATTAATGAAATAATTTTGGACATGGAGCAGAGCACTAACTTCTGCTGCCTGGGCAGTAATATTACTTCTCATTAAAGTTTGTGGAAGTTCATCTCACATTCAATTACAGATGCCTAAAAACTGTTTTTCAGGCTATCTGTGCACCTTAGACAAGAGAAAAGGGGGAGTAAAGGATCTGTTTCTCCCCTGAGATTTTCTGCTCTCTTTGCATATAATACTGCCAACAAGCTGGGAGATTTTGCTAAGTGACTTGCTGGTCAGCAAGATGTCATATTGAGAGATGATGAATGACTCTGGGCTTCTGCTCTAAGACATAGCAGAAACAATGGAGTAGTCTCAAAGGAATATTGGAAGTTTTATCTGTAACAGCTTCAGAAAAGCAGCCAGATTTATAATATTGTTCTAAATTCTAGACAAGTAAAAGCCCTGCATTTTCGTCTTGTTTTGTGTTTTGTTTTTGTTTTGTTTTGTTTTTTTTTTTCTGAGAACATAACATTTTGTATACTGTTAACCCTTTTGAATAGGAATCTAATGGGGTTTCCTTTGTTCAGTGAATGACTCCAGGGGCTGGAATTTCAGGGGGAAGAGAGGAAGAAGACAGGTCATTCACCAATTATGCCAATTGCTGGTTTGTTCCCTAGATTGTGTTCTATTATGAGCTTTTTCTCTAATCAGTATAAAATACATGATTCTTTTGTAAATACACAGCTTAGAACCACACCACAAAGTCAATTCTTATGGGTAATAAAAAAAGGAGACAGCTAATGGAAATTATGAACTATTTCAAAGCTGAATTTTCACTGTGTTTTGGGTGAGGTCCTTTGTTTTTTGGTATCTGTGAAATTCTAAATAGGTGGCTTTTCCCCCTAAATCTCTTTATTTTAGCCTTAGTGAATACATTCTGTCATAAGGAATTGGCTGAATGGTCACACTCAAAGAATTGTGGTCAATGGCTTGATGTCCAAGTGGAGACCAATGAAAAGTACCATTCCTCAGAGGTTGGCTTTGGGATCGGCACTTTCTAAGACCTTTGTTGGTGGCACAGACAATGAGATTGAGTTCACCCTGAACAAGTTTGTCAATAACACCAAGCTGAGTGGTGTGGTTGACATGCCGGAGGAAAGGAATACCTTGACAGCCTTGAGAGGTGGACCTGTTCATGAAGTTCAACAAAGACAAATGCAAGGTCCTGAATGTTGACTGGGAAAGTTCCAAACATCACTGCAAGCTGGGCAGAGAATGGATTTGGAACAGCCCTGAGGAGAAGGATGTGGGGGTGTTGGTTGATGAGAATCTCAACACGAGCTGGGAAATGTGCATCTGCTGTCCAGAAAACAAACTCTATCCTAAGCTGCATCTAAAAAAATGTGACCAACAGGTGGTGATTCTGTCTGTCTGCTCCACTCTAGTGACACCCCACCTGCAGTACTGTGTCCAGCTCTGGGGTCTCCAACACAAGAGGGTCTTAGACCTTTTGGAGCAACTCCAGGTCAGGGCAACAAAGATGGTCTGAGGGCTAGAGTGCCTCTCCTATGAAAACAGGCTAAGAGAGTTGGGATTGTTCAGCCTAGAGAAGGCTTCAGGATGACTAAATTGCAGCCTTGCACTACATAAAAGGGGCCTATAAGAAAGCTGGAGAGGGGCTCTTTACAGGGGCATGTAGTGATAGGAAAAGGGGAATGGCTTTAAAGTGAAAGAAGGTAGGTTTAGGTTAGATATTAGGAAGAAATTCTTTGCTGTGAGTGTGGTAAGATACTGGCACAGGTTGCCAAGAAAAGCTGTAGATGCCCCATCACTGGAAATGTTTAAGGCCAGGTTGGATGAGAGTTTGAGCAACCTGGTCTAGTGGAAGGTGTCCCTGCCCATGGCAGGGGGTTTGGAAGTATATGTATAACACCCCTTTCAACCCAGGTCATTCTGTGATTCCATGATGTGCTGTAAGATATTATGAGAAAACATTTGTTCCCATTATAAAACATCATTTCATAGTCCCTTTTGGTATTGGATACAGTTTTTAGTTAGAAACCAGAATCTACCTGCGTCTGAAAAATCAACACATGCAGGACAGGACATAATTATCACATATTTCCTGGTGTTTAGTGCCCTTTCCTTCATTTCCTTTTTATTAGGAGGGGGAAAAGGGTTTGGACCCATTTGCCATGAAAGGATCCTAAAATAACATATGCTAAAACATGGAAATATTAATTTAAATTCTGTATTGTAATTGATTTTTCTGACATAACAGGAAATTTTTCTATACTGTGATATAACTTGGACCACAGAAAATTTCCTTGAGATAGATTGTTTTAGAAGAGAAATCTGAAATTGGAAATTATCATTATGTGCAATATATTTCACATATATTCTTTCCCTAGTTTAGACTGAAATATCCTCTTTGGAGGATAGCCTTCATGGCTTGCATGTGGGGCATTATTTCTACCTGAAATACTGCTCAGTTCCTTTTTTATGGTTTTCCAAGTGCTGATGAACTCTAAGGCCTCTCTCAAGTACTTTGAGCTTCCTCTGTTGAATCTGATCATTACTTTATTTGCAGGTGTAGCAAACAGTGCAGAGCTATGGCATGCTCAGCATGCTAATGACAACCAGCTCCATACCCACACAGCCTGGCAAAGTGCCCTAGTCTGAGAACGTGTTTATACCTTGGTAATATATTTTTTAATATTAAATATCATTTTAAAAAGGTTTCTAGATGATTTTTGTTTGACTTGTAGAGATTTTTTTTTTTCTTAAACCATCACTTTATCTTTTAAAGCGCACATTTTTAACAGTTCATTTACAGCATGGCCTAACTGCTTATGATATTTAAAAAAAAAAATAACAATTAGGTGAAAGTTTAAAAACAATATGCTGAGCACACAGGCAATGATTTCAATGACATTTTTGGTGGAGTTGGAACAGAGAGGATGAATACACACTTTCAATGGTTGGATTGAAATGACATAGCATAATGGCTCCAACGGAGCAGTTACAATCTACCCAGTCAATGATCCATGAACAAAGAAAGATTTACTCAATTTGAAACCAATACATTCTAACATGTTAAAAAATAAACAAACAAACTGTCCTATGCTCTACTGATCCACTCAGAAATTTCCTCCTTTACTCAAAGCTAATGCACCCATCTTCTGCCTCGTCCTCGTAGTTCTCTCTACTCTGTCTTCTGGAGTATTTGAAGGACTGAAAATGAGAAAAATTTTTAGTCTGCTTTGATATTACTGTCAACGGTATTTTCAAGTCCGGGGAAGAAGAGCGGAACATTTGCAAATCAATATATTGTCATGGTTGAACCCCAGCAACTAACCCCACACAACTGCTCACTCGTACTCCCTCAGTGGGGTGAGGAAGAGAATTAAAAGGATAAAAGTGAGAAAGCTCAATGAGTTGACAGTTTAATAGATAATGCAAAAACTGTGCATGGAAGCAAAATGAAACCAGGAATTCACTCCCCACTTACCATGGACAGGCAGGGGTTCGGCCATCTCCAGGAAAGTGGGGCTTCATCACACATAATGCTGACTTGGGAAGACAAACATCATCACTCCAATTGCCACCTCCCACTTCCTTCTTCTTCCTCCAGCTATGTGGAGCATGATGTCATATGGTATGGGATAACCCTTTGATCAGTTGGGGTCAGCTGTCCTGGCTGTGTTCCCTCCAAACTCCTTGTGCACCCTGAGCCTCCTCTCTGGTGGGGTGGGGTGAGGAGCAGAAAAAGCCTTAACCCTGTTCAGCAATAGCAAAAACATCCCTGTGCTATCAATGTTGTTTCCAGACACAAATCCAAACCACAGTACCACACATGCTACTGTGAAGAAAATTAACTCTATCCTAGCAAAAACTACTACATACATTCACTAATGACTCTAAGAAAATGAGTTTTCATACCCAGGTGATTCACAGACATGAGAGCAGCTTTGGACTAGTTATGTATTTTACCCAGAACTTTTGCTCCTTATTTGAAAAAGAGGATTTACTAACTTCTACTTCTTTAAACAGCAGTTCAGTGAAGACAAAAAATCTAAAAATGTCTTTGATACATAAAAATGAGGCAGTGATAAGTATCAGAGACATTTTTATTTAGAACTTATTGAAAACAATGCTGTGGATAATCCTTAGGAAGCCAATATACTGCATGTAAATGGATAATAATAGACTTACTTTTTTGTATGATGATGAATCTGTCTTCCTCTTTGTATTAATGGCATGACACGCTAAGAATTTTTTAAAAAGCTAAGCAGGTATGATATCACTGTTCATTATTAAGAGTTCATTGATTGAATAGTAACAACCTCAAAGGATGCCAAGTTTTGTGAAAAATATTTAACCTGCAGATGGAATTCCTATTATGTAGAAGTGAGAGGGTGACTAATCTAGACTAAACGCCTAATTTTACTTGATCAAATATAGATACCTGATGTACCTAGTTTTTTTAAGTGTCTAATAGTCCAAATTATTAGCACAGTTATTATAAAATGACACTATGCATTTTAGATCTGAGTTCTACTGTTTGTTCAGGGGGATCTGGAACACGTATTTAACCTGTACAGTGTAAAGAGCTGTATATATGTATTTAGGATGGAAGAAAAGGCTGAAATATTTCAGTTTAACCAAAATTGCTTATCTGATATTTGAATAATCTCCACAAACATATGAATATTGGCAAAACATTACATAATAATCATCAGAAAACATGTTCTTCCTATAAATACTTGATTAAAATAGTAGAATCATCAAGATTGGAAGAGACCTTTAAGTTCATGAAGTCCAGCTGTCCGCTCAGCACTAGCATTGTAACCCCTAAACCACTAAGCCACATCACCCAGTGCCAGATCCAGATGCCTTTTAAACACCTCCAGGGATACTGGTTTCACCACATCCCTGGACAACCTCTGACCACCCAAACAGTGAAAAAATTTATCTGCTCTCTAATCCAAATCTCCCCTGTCCCAGCCTAAGGCCATTTCCTCTTGTCCTCTCACTGCAGGCACAGCAGAAGAGACGGGCCCCCACCTCACTACTAACTCCTCTCAGGCAGTTGTAGAGAGTGATGAGGTCACCCCTAAGCCTCCTCTTCTCGAGACTAAAGAATGCCAGCTCCCTCAGCCACTCCTCATAAGTTTTCTGACCTAATACTAATAATTTTATTATACGTGAAAGCATCAGAATACACAATATGTACATAAATACATTGAAATGCTAATACTGAGAAATAGTAATAATTTCAAAATGAGGTCTTTAACAGGATGAATTTTGAGTCTTAGGGTTGAATTAGAAGATCTCTGGTGGTCCCTTCAAACCAAAATTGTTTCACCAGTCTATGATTCTAGAATTCACTGGTGCTTGGAGGACAACAAACAGAAATTGAAATAGGAAATTGATAAATTCTTAGGACACAGTACACTAATTCAAAAGCAGAAAAAAATTACCAGTTGAGCAATACAGTTACAGGAGAGTAAATGTCACTATCCTAGTATTTTTCTACTTCTTATGTTTCAAAAAGCAAAAAAACCCAAACCAACCAAACCCAGTCATTAACTTAAGAACCCAACATATGGAGCTACAGTACACAGAGTAGCAGTCCATAATTCCTTAGAAATATACTTATCTTCTTTAGTTGTCTTAAAGCTCCAGAAGTTGTATGTGGAGGTGGTACACAGAGAGAACTGAGAGGAATATAAAAATTATTCCAACTCAGAAGTTGTCTGATGTCTGTTTACTTGAATCTGGAGTCAAACTATTACTCATTCCTGAACAGGTTGACAGTTTCAGTACTTAGCTAAAAATGAACTTCCATCAGCTATGATGCTGGATTTTATATTCACACTACATAAAAAGGGGAAAGGCAAGATCAATGTACTGTAGTTTCTTCAGACCTAAGTATTTTTTTAATTCAAAAATGACTTAGTAAAAAAAAAAATTGAGTGTATTTATAAAAACACATAATACCAAATACTGGCATTCTCCCAAAATAAAGAATTTCTCTACATTTGGATTTAAGAGATATTCATTATTATGAATTATTTATTCTTAAAAGTTATTAGTTTTTTACTAAGTATGAAAAAAATCTACTGAAATTTTATATGTTACTTAAAATCTAAGGAAAAAGTCTGTTTTCAAATATGATCACATATTTTCAAAGCTTGACTAAAAAATAAAAATAACCCATCACGAGTGGTAAATTTTAAAAATACTTTTTTTTCAGAGCCTCATTTAGTGAGTTGAATAAAATTCTTAGATAATATCCATTTTCATACGTAACTTTCACATGTAACAGGCTAAGTAGATCTGCCTATTGCAATAAATGTATTAGGTTTTACTTTATGAAAACACACACGCACACCAAAATATACATCCACCCATCCATCCACCCATCCATCTGACTATCTATGAAAGAAAGTTATATATCAAGTATCTATCCATCAAGAGTGATGGAAATGTTGCATTTAACTAAGCAAAAATAGTAGATATGTGTTCTCTGCCCTAAATTTATCATCATTCTGTATTGAAAAAAAATAATTTCTCAGCCTAAAAAATACCAACCAAATATAGCAAAGATAACATTTGATGCAAGTTGTCATAAACCCAGTGAGTTCAAACGAATGCCTCTGCTTTGCACAAGTTTATCTGCTTGTGAGTCTTACTGTTCACTCACTCTATGCACTCTATATCCAGTCTTGGGTTTTGAGTACTCGTAGGTTTGTTTATTATTTTGAAGGTTCTGAAATCAAATACCCCAGTTTCTTGTGAGACATGCACTACCTAACCTAAAATACTATAGTAGTCAATTCTACAGTTCTCTGAGAACCTCTTGTCATTTCTGCAGAAGAGGTAGATTTTAAGGTCCATTTCTTTTCCTGGTGTTTATATTAGACTTCTGTGAAATTTTGCTTAGTTTTTGCTGCTTTGACTGAGTTTCTTTTTAGTACACCTATTACATACTTAGCTGAATTTTATGTACTTTAAGGGGGAAGTACAAGTCAGTGTATTTCTAGATGTTGGTATAGAATTTCTGAGTGTGAATAACTCCTGATCTGGACTTCCGTTTCACTTAAATTTTATAATTATAATAATAATGGGAATTTTTCTGCTTGTCAGAAGATTTCTTCAAGTTCTGTAGGCAAAGGCAAGATTATCTTTGTCCTTTCTGCAGGTAGAAGCAGCCTTAAGAGTCTTGCTGAGGATCAGCACAATTACTTTACTATATATATACATGATTACATACCCCTATAACTCTCCATAATAGGGAGTTATCAAAACAGCATCAAAATAAGTTTACACAGTAAGTGAGGTACCACAGCCTTAGACTTTTCTGGGTCTTCTGCAGAAACTTAGAAAGTTCATCATATCTCTGTATTCTTAAAGGAAGTAGAGCCATAGTTGTAGAAATCTTGAAGACTTCACAAATATTTCCTTCCCCTTCTTTCTTTTTATGAGGTGACTTTGCTCATAGAATCACAGAATTATAGAATCATTAAGGCTGAAAAACACTCTTTAAGATCATCAAGTCCAATCATTATAGTAACATTGCCAACTCCACCACTAAACTATATCCCTAAGTACCTTTCTACACATCCTTTAAATACCTCTAGGGATGGTGACTCAAAGCACCTTATCTCACTTGTGTGCATATGGCATGAGCAGTGAGATGTGCACTCAGGTTAAATGAGTGTGATATGTTACAGCAGTGAAAGGTCGTGAATTTGCCTTCTACAAATGTAGCTCATTAAATTTTAAGTAAAAATGAATTCATATTCAAAACTGTCCAAGAGAAGTCTGAAATACAAAATGCTTTTTAAAAATGTAGTTAACCTTTAGTACTTATATAGAAAAGGCAGGAAAATGCTCATAAGTTTTTCAATAGATGGAATATATGTGGAATAGATACCTCATTGTTTTGTAGTTACATTTGCAACTGAAATGATGGACTTTTTCAAAACGCCTTGTGAAAAATAACATAATATTATTTCAAGTAATTAATGTTCTATATGTATGTGAAACTGTATGTATACATGCTAGAAGTATATAGAGAACCTCTGTGAAAAAGGCGTTATTAAAGATAAAATTGGGGATATTTAATTTATATTGCTGAGTATAGATTTCAAAATACTTACAAGCACTCAGCAGACACTACTGAGTTTTACAGAAAAGTCTGTAAACATATCAGCATGAAATGCAGTATGTTCTCCAGTTCTGAAAACAAGTTAAAGCATGGCATTTCAAGAATCTTTTTTCTTTTTATATTTGGTTGTTTTGTTTTGGGGTTTTTTTGTTGTTGCTGTGGGTTTGTTTTTTTTTGTTTTGTTTTGTTTTGTTTTGTTTTGTTTTATTTTCATGTAAATATAAGCTTTATACAGATTGCAACTTTCTTAAATTTATTAAAAATGAAATAATGCAGGAATTCTGCTATAATAAAGTTTAAAGTAATGTTTGGGGGTTTATGAAAAAAGTGGTATGATGAAATGATACAACAAGTGCTGTTCCACAGGAATCATGACAGAGCAACAGGTGGAGGACAAAGTTTAGCTTGCAAACTGGTTTCCTAAACTCTTGTGCTATAATATAGAAATACCTTGTATGTTTTTATAAAGGAACATTCCCATAACAGAAAAGTAGTAGAACTAAGACTTTCTTTGATGGCTTTACTGCTCTGAAGGAGATTTCCTGAACCAACTCAAAGAGCAGAGCCAGAATACCAAGCACGTAAGTGTTTCATGACTGTAAAGAGAGATGGCATAAGGTGTCCCACTTTTTGACTTTGAAAATCTGTTCCCTATGCAGGTGATGGCAGGGTGACTATTCTGTTACATGGTGACTTTTGAGATTCTGAGATTTGCTTTTGTTCTCTGCTGGAAGGAAAACAGAAGTCTTTGTAGAGCACAAAATTAGATTGATATTGAGGGCAAATCCAGGGCTTTCAGTGTGGGGTGAGTGCTCTTGTCCCCTTGTGTCTGAGGGGTTTTGGATTGTTTTGAATTGAGCAGGATAAGAACCTGATCCTCAGCCTTCCATGTGTTTGTACCTTAGTCGTCAGATATGAGAGTCTTGTTCTCTTTTTCCACCAACACTGTAACTTAGCTGTGAAAACTTTACCATGAAAAAGTGCATCTCTGGGAAATACAGTAGAGATGTTAAAGTTGTCATTCAACACAGATGTTCTGGTGAATTCTGATGTTTGCTTCATTAAGGAAAACAAACACTTCTGGACCCTTTGGGAGCATCTTCTTGGTTCTCAGCCCAAACACAGGCAGAGAAAGGATATGCAGCAGAGAAGAATGGATTAAAAATTTTGCACATGTGAAATGTCTTTATTTGTCTTTATTATTTTATTTTTTTAAGTATAAAATGTGTTTCTTCCCCTTATGGGCAGCAGGATGGCATAGTGGTACAGTTCTGAAATAATTATTATTTTTTTAATATACTGCTGTCTTAACTTCTTTCCTTATAAGCTAGATTTCCTTTGTGGTTTTCAATGTAAAAGCAAAACCTTCAAATGAAGAAGTATCAGTCTTACCCTTCCATAGAAAATCAATATCCTTTGTGGTTTCTTCTTCTGCTTACTTAGACTTTGTCAAATGTATAATACACCCCAGAAAGCCCTTCAGGTGTTCAATTATTGTTTTACTGCAAGCACAAAAACCGGCAAAATACGTTTTTATTTGACAAATGAAAAAAGAGAACTTGGGCACTTAATTATAGTGCACTGAAAATGTAAATGCTTGAGGGCTTTTATCAGTATTTTTGGTACTTTTTTTTTTTCAGGAGAAACGTATGATAGAACAAATCTCTCTATTTAAAGGCAAAGGGGGGCTGCTTTGCCCACTAGGTAAAATCATGTCTGGTGCAAATGCCTGTTCACCCAGGTTTTTAAATACTAGCAAATTGAATACTAGCAGAGTTCTAAAGAAGAAAATCCTGCTGCCAACAAAAACCAAGAATATGGCTTCAATTAAACTCCAACAACTAGGTTCATTCTGTTAAATGCTCAGTTTCAGAGCTGACTATTTTTCTCTGTCTCTTTACCCAATTTACTGCATTTTGAGTTGTAACACCATATGGTTATGGAAAGCTTCCTTAAGACAAGGAAATGAAAAAATTGTGATCTTGTACTAAAGCCAATCTAAGTTGTCCTAAACCAGTATATAGAAGTACTTCTGTGGCATTTTAAAATAAAAACAAATAATAATTTAATGTTATTACTCTACAACTCTTAAAAAAATGAGATTGTTTATTTTATATATACAATGGGAGATGACAATACTGCTACTCCAAATAAAAATACAGAGGCAAATTGGATATTTATTCTTGCAGAGTATGAACAAAGGAGTACTCTCACAGGAAATGAAAAGTAATAAATGTAAAATTTATGACATAAAACATGATTTTTGCTTGTTTCTTGTTTTTCACAAAATGTCTGTCAGATTTTTCAAGTCACTAGATCAAACAAACTACTATCAATATATGTTGATAACATTCACTTAATAACTTCTAACATGAGACAGGTAAGTAGTTATTTTGCACTATATTGAGAAATTCCTAGGGGGTTTTTTTTTTTGGGGGGGTGACTTTAAGATTTTAAAGTACTAGGGGTTTTTAATATCGTGTGTAAACAGACAACCAGATTAGCTGGCTATTGTTCTTGTCTAGTATATTTTTTCTTATAGTCTTATAAAAAAATCTCATTTTCCTTTTCTCTTTAACATTCAGTTTCCAGAAAGCAACACCAAAGTTTATTGAAAGAATTTCGAGTCAGTGGGAATGCAATTAAACTAAATCAAAATTGTTTCTTTCCTTCCACTAAATAAAACTAACCTTTCCAAATCCCTGGGATTTTAGTAGTGAAATATATATTGGGAAAAAAAAAATCTGCATATTCATTAGAGAAACAAAACCAACTGATAAAAAGGGCCTATTTCTTCACTTTGCTATAAAAATTTTAATCCAGAGTAAATAATCTAGATTTATAATTTTTTATAATTTATATTTTGTTTCACTTCATAAATTTTGTAATTATTCTGAAAGAAGAATATTCAATAATATGATTCATATGCCAAGCTTATCAGACATAATTAGTATGATTTGACTTTTTCATTGTGGGCAAGTCACACTGACATACAAAGAATGTAGTACAATCATGGTATGAATTTTTCAAATTTCAGTGAAGAAATTAGTTTTCAGTATACTTTTTATGTTGTAACAATTTCTTAGATGGTTCAGAGCAATCACTAATCTCTTACCTATTTCTGGTGATAAAAGCTGTAAATGTAGGGAATGATTTCATTTTTCCTTGGCTGGGTATCACAAAAGGCTACTTGTGGATGTCAGCATAGCACAGATATAAGACTCGTTCTCAGGAAAATAGGTTTAGAATAGATTCTAAGTTGCTATACAGCCCTTCCCCTTATCATAATGTGAGTTATAGATAATTTTTCTTATCACATGGTCATGGAAAGCTTCCCTCATGGAGAGTCATGGCTTTTTCAGGCAAACTATTCTAGTAGGTTTTGGAGTAGTGAGCTTAGCTAGGCTCACAGACAGTTTTATATGTGAAGTCTGAAGTGCTACCAAATTGTCTTACGTATTAAATCCCAAACATGTTCCACTCTGAAAGGCAGCACTTTGGCAGGTAAATACTATTCAGCTGGTTCCTTGGCTTCCATAGCTAATAAAAACCTCAGAGACCTTTGCTCATCAGCTTGATCTCAGATATATATTCAGTATCTACTTTCTTAATTTCTACTTTTTGCGTGCAATTTCTGCTTTCAATTACATAATCGAAACCCAAATTCTGTGCTTTGATAAAGTAAAAAATGTTGGTTGCATTTTAAATTTTTTAGCATTACCAATTAGCCCATGCTTTAGAAATCATAATTTATTTCACTGTAATAATCTACCTAAATAAATTAGGTTTAAAGACAAATCTTTTGGTAACAACAGATTTGAATATTTGATTTTCAAGCATTCCACAAAGCTGCAATTTAGATCAGAGGTTGATAGCAACACATGCCAGAAAAAAAGAAGAAATGTTTTCTTACAGTTATTGTCCAGTACCTGTTTGTCAGAGGGCAAAACCCATATATTTTTCATCATATCTTTGGTCTGGTCACAGAATTTTTGCCCTCATTTTCATGGATGACATCAACAAGCTGCGAGATACGTCCTATCACATGCAGTTGGTAAGACAGTATTTTTAATGTTGAAATTCCTTACTAAACCCTTAGCCATTTAGAGAACAAAAAATAAAAAGAAAGGTTTTATAAAGACTGACATACTTTGTTTATACTTAAGAAAAATCATTTTGAGAGAAGGGGAAAAACAGCACTAGGAAACACCTGAAATCTTAACAGACGCGTGATGAGCTATTTTAAGGTGATTTTTTTTATTTGTTCCCCACAAGTCACAGACAGTCTGTATCACATAAAAGATTCACTTGTCTGTTTTGATTTTACAATGGCTGTTGGTGGGTTCATCTGGAGGAAGGGTTATAATCACAGGGACATAAGAATAGACATATTATTTTCACATATCCTGTGTCTGACAGTGCCTTGTGTTCTTGAAGTTTGTGAAATGGCTACAGGAACATTGATAATTCTCACATTACCCATCAACTTATAGGAAGTTTCTGGGCTGATGTTTGGATGTAGCATTAAATGATGATCTTTAAATGATTTTTTGTTGCTACATCTAATTCCATTAAAGTACATAATTTATATATGTATTTTGATCCTTTATATTCTATGGCAGCAAGTTTTGTCAGTTAGGTGTGTCCAATGCAAAAAAGGCTCTCCTTTTTTTTCCTTTAAAATGTCCCCCTAGGTTAGGATATCCTTAGAGAATAAATAGTTACTCCGTATTCATTTTTTTTCACTTGTGTCCATGATGTTATGTATACTTTTCATAAATATATTCCAATAATTTTTTTTACAGAAGAATGCATCGTAATTTATTTAATCAAAACTTAATTAAAATGTTGATTATCTATGTAATCTTTCTCTGTACCTTCTTTAGTTTACTTTTGGGATAGAAAAAAGAGGACTACAGAAAGGATATTGCAATGGAAAGAGATAAAATGGTGTAGTAGAGCTTACTGTTTTGTTTTTTTTTTCTTTCTCCTAAAAATCTTAGTGTTTTGTGTTTGCTGCCTTAACTGCTACTGATCACAAAGCTGGTGATTTCATGCAATAATCCAGATCTATTTCTTGATCCATAATTTAAATCTTTAAATCATATGTCTCTAAGTATATGTGTTTTACAGAGGCTGTTAATGATGTTGACCATTATATCTGATAATTTGTAGTGAAAATTTGAAAACAAATCCAAACCTTAGATTTTCTATTTCAATCTACAGAAAAAAGTCATCTCTCAAACTACCCTGAAACCAGGTCTTCCTTAGAAAAGACTACATATGATTTTACAGCTCCCTGAGAACTAACGGACCAGCCCTCTATAATATTGACAGTGACAGGGACAGTGGGATTGAATGCACCCTTGGCAAGTTTGCAGATGACACCAAGCTGTGTGGTGCACTTGACATGCTGGAGGGAACAGTCACCATCCAGAGGGACCTTGACACGCTCAAGAGGTGCACCTCTTGAAGGTACGAGGTGCAAGGTGTGAGGTGCAAACCTCATCAAGTCCAACAAGGCCAAGTGCAAGGTCTTGCACATGGATTGGGGCAATCCCAAACATGAGTACAGGATGGGTGGAGAATGGATTGAGACTATCTCTGGGGAGAGCAACTTGGGAGTGTTTGTGGACCAAAACCTCAACATGACTCTGCTTGCAGCCCAGAAGGCCAACTGCATCCTTGGCTGCATCAAAAAAGCAAGACCAGCAGGCAGAGGGAGATGATTCTGTCCCTCTACTCTGCTCTTGTTAGACTTCACCTGGAGTACTGCATCCAGCTGTGGGCTCCCAACAGAAGAAAGATGTTGACCTCTTGGAATAAGTCTAGAGGAGAGCCACTAAGTTAATCACAGGGTTGGAGCACCTCTCCTATGAAGACAGGTTGAGAGAGTTGAGGTTTTTCAACCAGTAAAAGTCTTCAGGGAGGTCTTGTATCAGCCTTCCTGCACCTAAAAGGGGATTACAAGAAGGCTGGAGAGGGACTTTTCTTGAGGATATGTAGTAATAGAACAAGAGGGAATAGCCTTGATCTGAAGAAGGGTAGATTTAAATGAGATATTAGAAGAAATTCTTTATTTTGAGGTTGGTGAGGCACTGGAACAGGTTGCCCCATCCCTGGAAATATTCAAGACCAGGTTGGATGGGACTCAGTGCAACCTGGTCTAGTAGAAGGTGTGCACACTTGGGACTGGGAACAGGATAATATCAGGAGTGATAAGTGGCCATGATATTATGGCTGTAGTGTGACTCACAGATACTCGATGGTTTATTTTATAATGATGGGAAGAGTCTGAGGTCATTATCCAGTAAAAACAGAGGAACTGAGCAGATTTCAGATGCCTCAAGGACTGTGAAAAGAATAGCTTCTGTTGAAGAGAAGAAAATGATGAAATTTTAACTTAATGATTTGATTCAAATTTTCTAGACTTAAGCAAACTCAAAGTTAACTTCTATTTTTTTAAAGCTAAAATAAAGCAGGCAATAGTCAGAGGATTGGAAGGGTGTGCTCAGAGATCTGAGTTTTCTAGGTGTCAGTCCAGACTCAAACAACATCATGTTTATTTGCAACATATTTAGTCCTACTTTTCATAGGCATTGAATCATCTTTACAGTTAATGAAAAAAAAATAATCAGCTGATGCTGGAAACTTCTGCTATAGGGACAGCTTTACAACAAAGTAGAGATTTCCATACTCAGGTACATATGCTACCGTGACACCTATTGAAAAATTGTTGCCTGCAGATTTAAGGAGGTGATCCTTTACCTCTGCTCAGCACTTATGAGACATATCTGGAGTGCTATGTCCAGTTCTGAGCTTGCTGATACAAGGGAGGTATGAACAATGGAGACTCCAAGAGAGTAGAACAAGTCCAGCAAACGGGAACTAAGATATTGAAGGACTGGAGCACCTGGCATAGGAGAGTAGAGATAGGACTATTCATCCTGGAGAAAAGAGGGCTCGGGGGAACTTTATCAATGTGTAAAAATAACTGATGGGAGGAGTAAAGAAGGTGAAGAAAAACTCTGCTTGCAGGTGGCCAGTGATAGGACAAGAGGCAATTCTATTTAAACATAAACTTCTTCTCCATGAGTGTGGCCGAACACTGGAACAGGTTGTCCTGAGAGTCACTGTCTGTGCACATTCTCAAAACCCAACTAGACACAGTCTGGGCAACCTGCTGTGCAGGACCATACTTATGCAAAAGGGTTGGATTAGATGATCACTATTCTGTGATTCTCCTTCTCACTTGTAGGACATACCCTCAGAAGTGTTGCTTCAGTTGTGCTCGTCTAGGCTGTGTTGAAAATGACTAGTTCTTTCTGTTCTTGTGAACATGTCAAAATGTCTTAATCCCAATGATTCAAAGTGCTATGGTAGTTGTGGTTATTTGGGGCTATAATGCATGTTTGTGTAAAGATTTTTACATTAATACATGACATAGGTCCAACAAGCATGACTGACTTTTCAGAAGGAATGTAAACTAAGCTGGTTTAAAATTATGATGAAACACACTGCATTTATCCTGTATATGAGAAATGTTGATGAGCATTTCTACTCTTCTACAGCTATTCAAGCATGACGTTGCGGATAAAAAGCTCCGGTGAAAATCCTGCAAAGTTTTAAGGGTAAAATGCTAGAAAGTTTTCTGTTTCTGGTTTGGATTTTTGTCTGGCCTTAAAAAAATTGCTGAAGGATGAATCTGTGCTAAATACAATATTTTATTTTACTTATAAATACCTAATCAATTTACAGAAAAGCTACATTTTCAGGTGTAGACTACTGTCTTTCTTTCATAAAGAGATTAGGAGCATTATTTCAAATATAAGAATTATTTTTTTTTTATTGTTGCACTTGACTATTTTTTTATTTTTTTTAATCAGCAAGAGAAAAACCTGTTAAAATTATGAACACTGAATGGACAACTTAGATAGTTCATGTTTTGTTAAGTTTATTTGGGCAGTGTTTCCCTAGAGTGACATTTATAGCCATCAGCAATTAGATTCCACTTTCAAGCCAAACTGAGAGTGTCAGTAATTGGTGTACCATGCTGCCATGTAGTAGTTCATGGAGCAGAGCTGGCTAAAAAATGGCATTATGGTTTCCAGAAAATGTCTTTGAAGAAAAAAGGTTTTTTGTTCTGAATCAGCCCAAAATGAACAAACAAAAAAATTAGAATTTCCTGTGAACTGGAAGCTTCCCAAACTTTGCAGCTGCTCAGAGAAATGAGCTCTGAGCTGTGATACTGGCAAAAATGCAAAACCTGTCAAACTGCATGCACTGATTGTAAGATGCACAGTGTTGACTCCCTTCTCATAATTGCCTCACGTATTTCTAGCATCCTACCTTGGCCTTTCTCCTTTTTCATGACTTCACATACCAGACAGTTAGTTTGTGGTTTATTAATCTGGTAACCAGCTGCTCCTTGCACATGGGTCAAGCAATGGACAAGAAACCAGGGCTTTGCATGTCAGCTGGGGTTGTGCTTTTCAGGGAAGGGTTTATGCTGAAAAGATCCCTGTAGACGACATATTATTTGTTTGCCATGTGTCTTTTAAAAACCTCTCTTATCATGAAACCCCATGTGGCTCTCCAGTTGTGCTACATCATCTAGTACTCTAATTGTTTTCTCAGCACATAACTTGATACAGCGTATCCTCATGAGCTGAGGAAAGTGAAATTTAACTAGCTGAAAATACATGTTTAGCTGAGGAGGTGAGAGAGATCACCATTTTGAGTTACTCTCATCTGTTATACTAAACTTTCAAATTAGGAGGGGGATAGTTTCTGGGCCTGAGGTATTCTTGCTGTAATATAGCAATAAATTAATTATTACTTTCTGATCAAATTTTGTTTTATTAGAAAACATATGAACATCTGCACTGCTGAACTTTAGACAGATTCAAAGGAAGAAGATGCCAATAGTATCAGCACCACATGCAGGAAGCTGCCAGTCTGTCCAGAGGAAGAATCAGGGCTTTTCAGGGGTTTGGGAACCACAGGAAAAGGACAAGCAGCATCCATAAGACAGCACAATTTCACATTTATAATATGTACACATCTCGATCATACAAATAAAATTAATTGTATTATTTTGTGGTTACTTAACTGAAAAATTTTTTAGAAAGCCATTTTTAGGATGCGTTTTTATCGAGAAAATATACTGGCTGGGGGAAGTAAAATTTAGGAACTATGAACCACAAAACTAGAACCATGACCTAAAAACCACAGTGAACTTATTAACATAAAAGAAATGGGGGAGAAGTCAAGCCTGGCTTCATGGGAAAAGAAGGAGGAGAAGAACACAATGAAACACATCAGACAGACAGTCTAGGGTAGCCTGGTGGAGTGATCTGAATGAAGGGGAGAAAAAATTGAGCTTGATACAAAGGGCAGAGAGGAAGCAGAGAAGGAGCTAAGGGAAAAATGAACAACAAAAGGCATCAAAGCACTTTCCTTTATTCTGTTGAACCATGTTTTATAGATTTTCCTAAAAGTTAATATTGGTTGCAAAGCTGAGAAGTACACAAGAATTAACTGGCAAATTGAAACACATGCTGTAATATTATTTAAGATTCACAAACCAAATGCCTGTATTTTTCAATTTTTCTTTTCTATTATACACATTTTAACACACCAGCTACTAAACATTTCTTAATACATCCACCTTGAACTCTTCTGTTCTGATATCATATATTAAAAAAGATATGCGATACCTAGTCCTATTTCTGATATGCCAGACTGAAACTTTGGCCTTTCAAAATGCAACCTTGCACCTTTAATTTCCTTAATGTCCCCCTTATTGTCCATTCATCATAGTCTTGACAGAAAACTGTGGATGAAAGTAGTTTGATAATAGACTGACACAATAATCCTACTTAAATACTACCTTTTTTCTTTCATATAAGATGTGGCCTATGTTTCACAATACATGGTTAAAATTCAGAAATGTTATTCCAGAAAGATTTATTAGAGCAAATTCAGATTTTTTTGTTGCAGGTCTGTGATACACCATGCTGCTCTTAAATAGCACAGGGATGAAATGCATACCCAAAGAAATCAGTAATCTAGTCTTGTTGTTCGACTATCTGATCTGAACACATGTTTCTAACAGGAAATATTTTTTCCCTGGTCTAAAATATTCTATTAACTTGTGAGCACTTGCTTCAAAATTCCTATAATTCCCTGTTTTTTTCTGAGGCAGCAAAAAATCATCTATGAAGTTAGACCACCCAGAGAGCAACAACAAGGCATCTGAGAGGTATCCATAAATTCTATGCCAGTTGTAAACAATTTAAAGTGTCAGAATTGCAGCTCAAATCAGACCAACAGATACCAGATGTCCAGAAGAGTTGAACATGCACAAGATACACTTTCTAAAATTATTTCTGTGTCATACGAAGCTGTCAATCTGTTTGCATAAGCAGAAATAAGATTTCAGCATTGCCTTGTGAAGCTTTACAATCTGAAATATAGTCTAGATTGTTAGTTTTATCCCCATGCCTACTGTACGTTGATCAAGAATAAAAATAATAGGAGTTCCTGAATTTTGATTGTAGCTTTGCTCCTTGCTTACTATTTTGATCTTGGACAAGCCATCAGTCTTTGGGTTGAAGGTACACTAAAAATGAATAGAGCCCTTTCACTCACAGTTTGTGTAGACTTTACTTCTGTGGTGACCATGAGGACATAGGCAATCTGTCATCACTGTATTTGCTGTATAGCTGTGTTTAATCAGTATTTCAATTTGGTTTGGGTAAATGTGTGTGGTGGTTTGGGCTAGGCCTTCCTTGGTGACCAGTTTGTAACCAAGGAAGGGTCCAGATTTACCCAGTATTCCCTACAATTTTTATGTAAACCAGATTATAAGAAGAAAGGAGGAGAGGCCTTCGCTCTCTTTCCTTCCGGCGGCTTGGAGGTGCAGGTTCCCTGCTGTTGAGTCTGTGTGTTGGGGAGCGAGGCCTGGTTAGGCCTTGTCGACCTTGGGAGACAGAGGTTGCCGGCGATCGTTCCGGAGCGACTCTCGGTTGTCCCAGGAGAGTAGTGAGATATTCCTTTGCTAACTCTTTTAGTTGTTAGATATTGGGTCACTAATCAGGATACATATATATATATATTTTATTTTGGTTTTGTTCCCTTTCCCTTCCCCCTTCCCTTTCCCTTGTGAAATTGTATATTTTAATTGTATATAAGTGTAAATATATTTATATATCTCACTTTGGTTGTCTCTCTCTTGTTTCGGGTTTTCTTATTTTTTTTTTCTCCCTCTTCTCCCTGAGGTTTGGGAGGGGGGGAACTCTGGTGGTAAGGTTTGGAGGCTTGATGGGGAGCCAGCTTCAAACCATATCAATGTGATTAGCTACCAAATACAGTTTGAAGTAATCCAGATAAAAAACAAAACCAAACCAAAACAACAAAACTAAGCAAAACAAAACAAAAAACAAATTAAACCAAAACAACAACAAAAAACCTCTGAACAAGAACACATGGCATTTATCCTCAAGAATTCTTATGTCTGCATTTCAAGAGGTAACCTTCTCTTGTGTTTGGTTCTTCCCATTGCTCCTGTTTTGGGAAGAAATGACTAAAAGTAGGTAGGTCTTTGATGCTTACTATATTTACAAAAAATATCAACAAAATCCTGTTTTTTTATACATGAGAGGAATCAAACAGCTGGAGAATATTTCTTTGCTCAGATTCCAAGACATGTTCTAGCCAGTACTTATCCCAAAGGTCTTTTCTCAGGACATTGTTCAAATCTGCATGTGTTCGTATCCAGCTTGTCTGTCCATGTGTGTCCTTTGTGCTTGTGTCATTATTTTTACAAACAGGGACAGTTCCAGCAGATAGCATTCGGCATTTTGAAGCTAACCACCATTTCCATAAGCTTTCCTCTCTGCTTTTAGCCTCAGTGACAGACAGCCAGTACTCTCACCAATTTCAATATGTATAAAACCCAGTTTCAAGCATCAAAGAAAGAAAATATATTTATATATGCAGGTTACTTTCTTCGAGGAAAATATTAACAGGAATTTGTGATAAATAGTCATATATTTAACAGAGCAAGAGGGATAATGTCAAAATAAATAACTGCACTCAAAAGAGATCTACTGAAATGCAAAGTAACTATTCTGCAGTCAGTTGAAAGAAAATTGCAAACATTTCCTGAAAATAGGAATTTCCTCGCAAAGACAAAAAACTATAGGAAGAGTTCTCTTTCTGGAAACAGCCTTCAGGAACAGTTGTAATATAAACTCTTAAACAATTATACTTAGAAACAAACAATTAAGGAGGAGCATGACTAGAAGCCCATATAAAGAACAGAGATGTTTTATGAAGATTGGTTGGTAAACAGCTGTTAATCAGCTGCTCCTATGGGTACAAGCTAAGCCTATTTCTCAATTCACTTTGTCTTCCAATGAGATATTTTTCTGAAGGGTATGGAACAACCTTTTCTAAAACAGATTCCACATTGTTGTGGCAACATATAAAGTATCAAGAAGTGACAGGGAATGGAATGATCCTCTCAGTAGCATAGAAATTCAGAAATATCTGCTCCTTCAGTCTGGTGTTTTAGATGATGCAACTTTCAAGTGGAATGTTTAATTGTAGTGCCTAGATCTTAAATGAATATTATATAAATTCTGAACCTAGTATAACCACCAGTGGTTAACAGTGGTTAACAGATGTGGCTTTTCTTTCTTAAGGCTTCTTACTGACATACTTAAAATCACAATATGAAAGATAAATTTTAAAAAGCATGATAATAATAATAATAACAACAACAACCACAACCACCCCTCCTACAACAGCAGCAACAATAATAAACACAAACTAACCCTCCTACCACCAAAAATTATTGACAGTTTAGGTCTCTGTCTGATATTTTATTCTATTTTATTTTGTTTGACAAACAGTAACACAATCTGGAAGGCCCTGATAGTCGTGATGCAGTCAGGAAAACCATTATAATACTGAAATGGTCTGTATAACTTGAACTTGATCCAGTGCTGCACTCTGAGGGATTGTTGTTCCTCTGGCCCCAACACTGTCTAGTGAAGCCTACCAATCAAGGAGCAAGGAACAGTCAGAGGCAAGATCTCAGCTGAGATCCAGAACACTGAAGAACAGAAGTAACTGGAATTTCAATTTCACCCAATTCTAATTAGGAAAGAAAAATTTCTATTTTCTTGGTAAATTTCAATCCAATTTACTGCTCTTGATATGATGTCACAAGATCCCCGAACCTTCTTTCTGTACAGGTATAAATATGTAGGATGAACAACACAACACGAGAACTTTCTATTAATTGTTGCTTACAATCAAAGGAGAAGCTGGAGAAAGCACTGCCTTTGAGGGACAGATAAACATAACTAATCCATTTTCCTACCTGATCTTTTTTTGGGACTCTCCAGTATTACAGAGACATCTCTGTAAGACTCAGAAGATTTCTTCATCTTGCTGTTTACTTCTCTTCAGAGGAGTATCTGAAAGCAGCTTCAGTCCTTTTACTTGCAACAGCTGAGTTGTTTTTGGCAGTGATGGGACTCACCTAAAAATAACATTGTTATACAGTGAAATTGGACTGTAAAGGTCCTTCTTGGGTAAAACAATTTATGCTTTTGACTAGGAGGGACAAAAAAGAAGGATTAAAATGGTCCTAGAGGCAAACTCTAATTCAGAAGTCAAAGATAAGGCTGTGACTGGAAATGGGTACATTTTGGAAGGTACCTGTATGTTGTGTGTGAGAGCTCACAGGTATTTAAACATACTCATTTCCTTTGTGTGTTCAACAGTAATGAATGACCCTGTGTCACTGAAAGAGAATTTAATAATTTCCAGCCTCAGTGACCTATTCTCTGCCCTGCACATATACCACATATACAATTCTATTGTTTCATAGTTTTCGGTGCTAGAGGGAAATGCATTAGTTATTATTTATGCTCAGTCTTTATTGTTCATATGACAGATATTATACACAGTATTAATTTCATCATTGCAGGTTTTACTGTATTTTGGACCTCACTTTTAAACTGATGGTGACAGCCGCTTTTACAATTAAAATGTGGACAGAATGAGATACATAACATCAGAAGAAATGCAGGCAGAGGAAAAATAATAGAGCAAAAATAAAAAACCATGGCAAGATTCTTCAAATTGTAATACACTGTGTTAAGAAATGCCTTGAGACCTTCTCAACAAATAGCAACAATATTTCATTTTATTTCACATCAGTGAGGGAGACCAAGCCTGAAAGTGGAACATACACATTTTGTCAGACAAACATCTGATATCTTGGCTAAGAACATAAACAAATTTTTCACTGTTTAGCAGTTGCTTCTAGACACATAATAGACGCAGTCTCTGTGGTTTACAGATTTATTTATTTTCTTATGAGTTGTCTTTGCAGTCAAATGCTCTTCCCCTGAGCTATACCCCCGAAAAAGAAAATATGGAACACTTCACAAATTTGCATGTCATCCTTGCGCAGAGGCCATGCTAATCTTCTCTGTATCATTCCAATTTTAGTATATGTGCTGCTGAAGCAAGCATCAACACTGTCTCCGTACAATCGTAAACATCCACTGGTCAGATTATGTGACCAATACATCTGTTCTAGAACAAGCAGCAGTCACAAGTATTGAGGCCATGTTGCTGAGAACACAGCTGTGCTGGGCAGGGCACATCTCCAGGATGAAGGACCACCGCCTCCCTAAGATCTTGCTTTATGGTGAATTGCCACCAGCTGCTGCAAGAGAGGAGCCCCAAAGAGAAGATAAAAGGACTCCCTGAAACAACATCTCAGCCTTGGCCATGTTGGTCAACATAACTGGTCTACTCTGGCCTCCAATCGAGGTGGTCTGGAGACACACCATCTATAACGCTGCTGATGCTTTTGACAACACACACAGGATCACTCTCAAGGAGAAAAGACAACACAGAAAGAACCATGTCTTGCAGAATATACAACCTAAGGAGTCTCTCTGCTGTGCCTTTTGCAACTGGACTTGTCTATCTTGTATTGGCCTTTTTAGCCACCAGCACGCTTGTAGCAAATGTGGATAGAGCCCTTCCCAAATCTTCGTTCACGAAGCCTGGCCATGATGAGTTGTCTTTAAACAGAATTTTTGACTCCTCTCAACTTCTTTCCATTAGCAATAATTCTATCCAGATTTCTAAGAACCTAGAAGATACTATTGTGTATTTTTGCAATAGGTGTTAAAGACTTTGCAAGAATCTCTTTTGTTATTATCGCATTCCATAAAGTTCTGCAAAAAATAAATAGAATCTGACTGTTAATTCTGTAGAGCCAATGGCAAACTAAACATCTAGGAAAATATCACTTTAATTGAAAGAAAATCAGTATGTGACCTGTGATGGGCCGTGATCAAGAAGGATTAAGGCAGCCTGTAACTGACCACCACTACAGAAAAAGTTAAGATGTAAGGTCTTCCTTATGATTAATATGATAATATAAAAAATGTGCTCCATTTTACACATGTATTTTCTCTTTTAAGACAGACATAATAAAAAAACCCACAAAAATCCCCCAAACCCAAGAAAATAAAATGAAATGCCAAGAGCTGTAACAGGGCTTTTGCAGATGGAACAAAATTATGCGAAAAGTGATGTTTAGAAATCCAGACTTTTATTTAACATTTCCCATCCAAACAGAGCGTTTGGACAAATGTGTTGAGGCATCATTAAGTTTGATGTCTGAAGAAGATAAGTATCTTGTTTATAGTAGTAAGAAAGTAGCCGTTACCAAGATAAGAAAATTCTGTTACTGTGGAAGAAATGAGATGTCCTAAAATGGTCCTTATAACAACTAGATTATTATTTACCAGGTGAACCTGTGCAGTCATAAGTGATCATATTTCTTTATTACGGTCACTTTCTATAAAACAAAAAGTGAAAACTAAGACCAAAACATAAACCCTGATTTTTTATGTGTCAGATAACTCTTTATGTAAGAAAAAGGGTAAGGATAAATACATGGAGAGGTTGAATAGATTGTTATCAGCAGTTGGTCATGGATAAAACCTGTGTAGTATGAAATGTTTATCTTAAGCCAAAGGAAGATATGAATATAATATAAAAGTATGGACTTATCTTTTTTTAATAATCTGTTTAGAAATTTGTGGAAAGTCTGCAAGAGTGTGTGTTTTAAGACATCTTGGAGTCAATATGCCTAAAGCTTAATAAATAAAGCTGTTCAGACATTTTTCTACTTAAATCCTATTTTGCTTTAAGATGCAGGTTCTCCTTATTTTTGAGGCAAATAATAAAAGCTGGAACAGTGATATAAAATATGAGAGCTTTGGGTAGTGTTCACAAACAAGAACTGAACATCTCTCCCCTAATTCTATTAAATTATTTCCCTCAGCTATCTGATTTTCAGATTTTTTTTTTCTTTTAGCATTCAAAAAATGACAAGGTCTTGTGGAATTTTTTTTAGAGCTGATTTCTTTAGTCTTCTCTTTGAGTGGAACTTTCTGAACATAATTTAGTAGATTATGATTTTAAGTCTCAAAGACAAGCTTAGAGAACTTCTGCATAAATAAATTTGGACTATGAATTTTCTAGTTTTCATATGAAGATGTTTAAAAGTCTCTGAAGCCTTTACAAGAGCTGTGTTTAATTCAGGTATTGAGCGCTTATTTGAATGCTTAAAAAAGAGGTAATAAATAAGTTTAAGTAGTTTACTGGTGTACATTTTTCTTAGAAAATATCCTTTAGACAGTGTTTTATTGACTTCAGTAAGTATGAAATGATTGAAACTATAATGAACAGTTTATGCTTGAGTGTACAAGGACCCTAGGTATTTATAAATGACGGGTCTACAGAATACCTATGAATGAAAATGACCCCAGGTAACTGAACACTGCTTGTGCAGCAGGTATATACACAGCCAAATAATGAAATGAAACCCATAGAGGACTCTCAAGACACTTGACATGAAGTAATTTATGATTACTGCTGGAGTAAAGAAAGTGACATTCAGATTTCCTATAGATCTGTTACAGGCTACAGCAGAACTAAACCAAGGCAACAGAATGCTATTTTTAATGTATAACATATAATATGTACATGATGTGTAAAATTAGGTCTCTACAGCAATGGCAGCATTAGACTCTCTACTAGATTCATAAGTTTATTTAACACAGAGCACGGTACTATATAAAACAAACCTTGTTTTTCTACTATAAATATTCAGACACACTGATAAATACTCATGACTCATTCATGTGACCTGATATCAGACAGATTGTTTTTCAGAGACTCTATGTGTGTGCTCAACCTGTCAGCCTGCTAGGCAGAATCACTACCATGAGAATGATTACCTTTTCTTTGTAACATTGTCCAAAGGCAGAAAAAAAAAATCTCTCACAATAAATAACCCTGAATGAAATATAGAAAGTAAAAAGCCCTCCTTTTAGGCTTCACCTACCTGGATTTCTCTACTCTTTTCCCACTATTATAATTCTTTCATATTTTCTCTTTTTAAGTCTGAACATAGTGCTGATTGTCACTCTCACTGAACTCGTTGCTGTGGCTGTGCAGCAGCAGAGATCACAGCCAGTGATCTCAGCTAAATGAAGACTAATGCCCAGATTCAGGCAAGACAACTCAGGTCAGTATGCTGGCAGAAGACCTACGAGTTGAAAACCTTTGAGCCTGCAGAGAACTGCAGGGAATTCCCTGAGAATGAAATAGTTTTATATAGCTGGATCAAGGGCACAACTATAATGAGACAATTCAACCACTGAGTGCTCTACATTTACACATTTTTTTTCCATCCAAAAAAAAAAAGATTTTTCTTTTTCTGTTTTCGTTTAAATTTTCTATTCATAAACTCTTCAATACTGAAAATGTTGGGGCTGCCACAATCTCAGATTTTTTTTCTAAATGTGATATAAGTTCATGATGCAGAATGTGCCATGCATAGAAACATATGGCCTTTCTAATATGAAAGCTGTTGCTGCTCCTTTCAGCATCTTGCAGGGACCTCTGTTTGCTGACTACTCCAGAGCACAGCTGTTCACAAACCAGGCAATGGCAATTGCTCTGGGGTCCTCCTATCTCTTTCAGGAACCCCAAAGTATCCAGTCACCAGATCACTTTCCATGCTGGCCTCATCACTTAGTCTCCTTTATTTAGGCAGTGTGACAAGTCGAAAATGAAGCAAAATCAGGTGAAACCAATCCAACCCCTTTCCTACTGACCAGGCAGCCACCCATTACAGAGTAGGCACAGAGGAGTTCATGTCATGTGGTGCTTTCCTTATATTAGACAGGGTTATTTTTATTGTGCTTATTTATTATTAACCTTCCACCTGGCATTTATAGGACATTTATGCTCTGCAAGTGGCTGCACTTGCTAATCAGCTCTTACAGCTGCCAGGAAGCAGCAAGAGCAAGTAGCTTCTGCAAGGGCAGGTGACAGGGATGGAGGCAATGGCAGCAGTGCTGGGGCCACATGGGATGGACACAGGCAAGCAGCTCTGGCAGTGGTCACTTTGTTCAGCTAAGAGTTCAAAACATCAGGTAGGTCCATAGTAATGAGGTAGGTACAATGCCAAGCTAAAAACTCGCAGTCACACCTGCAAGTTAGGCTCTGGGTCGGAGTCAGGGAGGCACAGGACTGGAATACCTGCGGAATTGTTCAAATAGAGATCAAGGGAGAGAGCCTGAGCTTAAAAGAATCTCCCAGGTGCAGGGGAACAAGTCACTGCTGGGGCTTCTCACAGTCAGAGAGGAGCATCTTCAAAGTTATCCCTGACCCCAAGCAGCTGAACCCTGGAGGCAGCAGGGAAGGCACTCAGGGCCCTGAAAACATCTAACGTTTTCAAGAACTGGATATATGAGAGTATTAAAGCAGATCAGATATAAGTAGGTCAACCACACTTGGCTCTCTTTTCCTAGCCGTACATGTGCCTTGTATTTGGCAGTCCACTGAGCCACGGCTTCTCTGTCTCCTTTTTACTCAGCCAACAGCTAAACCCACACTTGTCTTGTTCTCAGGCTCACATTAGAGTCTCCTTTATACAAACTGCTCTTATTGTTGATAAGTCACTTAAGACTCACATCTGCCTCTAAAAGTGTTGTTTTCTTCTTTCCATGAAAAAATGTAAGTCAGTGTTTCTTCAGAAAACAGGAATAGACAGGTAAGTGAAAGGAATGGGTATATGCATGTGTGGGCTTGTTTGTGACTGTGGGAATGCGCATATGTGATTTCACTTTAAACTCTGCAGTAAACTCTTCCATCTGAAGAAATGAACTTTGACAATGGTGTAAGCTATGTTAGTATCACTAGGTTATTGTGCTGACATCACAATCTTTATCACATACGCTACTTCTACAAGCCGCAATTAATGATAGTACTTATTCTTCATTTTGAAATAATTTGGTATATCTGCTTAAGTCTATCTGAAGAACTGTCTCTTTTTTTTGTCTTGTATTTTGAAGAGGAAACTAAAGCACTATCTTATAACTGGATTTCTGTAAAGAATATCCCACAGTCAGCGGGATCTTCACCTTCACCACAGGATCTGTACCCTATTGCAATGTAGGGGGGCAGCAATGGCAGCATCTGAGGATATGAACTCATGGTAAGAGAGGTACAAGAAACAGAGGACTGAAGATTTGCCTGCTTCCCATTCAACTTTTTATAACATTCTCATATTTATTTTCTTATCAAAGATGTACACAAACCCATGATGCTTTATTCAAGCCCATGGGCGTAGAAATAAATCCTGTCTACACTCAGTCTCCTTGCTTCTTCCATAATGGGGTAACAATTCACAGTTATCTCAAGAAACTGACATATATTTTGATTTCCTTTCCCTTAGCCACCAGAATTAGAAATTGTTCTGCTTTCCTAGTTTGTTTATACCTTGTTTGCTTCTTCATTCAGATTCTATTGTGCAATTAAATGAAAAAAATACTGTTGAAAACGCTTGATGCTTATTTATATTTCAAGTAAAGTTCATAAACTCGGGACTTTTCCTTGGGTTTGATTTTGGGTTTTTTACCCTGTTAGGTTTGAATGCTTAGAAAAAGGAATGGAATCTCTGGATAAATATGGATTATAATGTAGATTGAATGCAGAGATAAATATTGTTTCATAATTAGATTCAAGGTTTACAACATAGCCAAATAACTGAGGGAGAATATCACAGAGGAAAATCTGAGGGAAATAAATTATTTTCAGTACACACAAGAAGACAGAATCAAATTATAAAAGGAAATTGAAAATATCTCTTTAGACAGAGACAGGATTTGAGAACAGAGGAGAAATTTCAAGTGCATGAATTAGGAAAGATACTAAGGTCCAGAACCATACTAGTGATTGTGGACAGATGGAAGTTGATAAAAGACAGAAAAAACAAGAATGATTTTTGAGGGTAGCTCATTCAAGATGAACTTCTGAGACAAATGTTGTGGAGAAGCTGAGAAAGAAAACTGAACCTGAAGATAAAATCTCTTCTGTGAGCAGAAAAGACAGTAACTGGAGTTCAGGAAAAAACATATTTTCATTAATTTTGTGGACTTTCCTGAGGACTTTATTTACACAGCCTTTGCTTTGCTAAGAGTTCTCCCTATGTGTAACTATCTTAAAATGGCCAATTTGAACAATGCGTGATGTTATTTTATAGGCCCAAGGCAGTGAGATAAAGTGAACTAAATTATTCTGGATCAGAAATTCTGCTATGTTTTTGCACTTAGCATCTTATCTACTCTTTTAGCAATTACAGAACTTTTCCATTTTAAAAATAACATGGTCCTCTACCATTATGCTAATTATGCTTTTTTCTTGGTGTACCGGTGATAACATTCATGGCTTAATCTGTGTTCCTTGTGTAATCTTGTGACCAAAAATTCTTATAGAATAAAGCAATCTGTAACTATACATTAACTTGACCATTTTAATTTAGAAGAGCAAGATATACTTTATAGGGGAACATCTGGGCTAAAATAAGTGTAGCTCTTGACCATCGAGATCTTAAAATATTACAAACCCCAGTAAAAAGGAACTGCAATCTAATTGACATGTCTATAATTGAAGTCTAGTTAGGTACTGGTGGATAAATGAAGCTTAAAAAAATAAAGAAGCAAACAATAAGGGAGAAAAAAATCCACTTGCATTGCTTTAAAGAGTAAGTCTTTGATAGGAATGGCTTGGGTAGTACAGAAGGCCCAAGGAGTGAGGATGAGAAGAACGTGTTGCCTGCTAGACGCCCAGGGATAGTTTATTTTCCTGAGATGTTTGGCAGAGCTTGAATCTCTAGAGAGTGCAGATTTAAAATTAAATTTTGAGTCTGTGTGGTCCTTTCTTTACTACTGCTGACATTTGTTAGCATGGTACATTAACAATTCTCATGGCAGCCGCAGGAAATTTCGGACACAGGGATGATGAATCCACAGCACTTTGATGTCAGGTTCAAACCCTAAAAATACCTCTAAATAGCGTTGCTGTTTAAGAAGGAGTAGTTAGGTGTAAAAAACTGACTAAAAGAGAGATACTGTTACCTTTTGTGTTCCTGTCTACACAACAAGTGACCTATGTAATATAGTATTACAAACATCTCTCAAGTATAAAAAAAAAGGGAAGGAATACTGTTGAGAACTTTATTTGATCTCATAAACACAAACATTAGCTGCTGTCCAGGACACAGCACACAGGCAACAGTGTGTTTAGAGAAGTTACTTATTTTTCTAAGAGCTAAAGTAGGTCAAGAGAAAAAAACCACTTTCTGCCTCTTTTCTGAAGAAATTTCATGTACAGGTACAGTATTTACTTACAAGGGAAATAAACTGAACTTGTAGCTAGCAGCTATAAGGACACATAAGTGAAAACAACCCTTCTTTCTGGTAGCAGCCCTAAAATACCCTTTAATGCTGATTGGACATGGCACTTTGCACAGTAAACAATGCTACAATTCCTTATCTTTTCTTGAAAAAGCAAATCAAATCCCCTATAGTGTTTTTGCATTAACCTTAGGTGCAGTCTGTTCCATGGTAATAAAGACTTTATGGTGCAGCCTTCACTTATCAATATTTGAAGTCTGCAGCAGAGGAAATAACCTGATCATGACAATGTAGAGAATTTGGAAAGACTGGATAAAGAGAGGGAGATATTGATTTCTTTCCTGGCTTGTAGAAGTTTTCAAAAGAATGAAACAAATTAATTTTGCAACCAATGGAAGATACATCTATGAAATTGACACTTTTTGGATAATGCATTAAAGATTAGCCTGTCACTGCTGTGTGGAACTTTGAAACAAAAGCATATCATTTCTGCTGCTTTACTTATATTACCTATTAAACTTACCCATTTCAATGCTTACTAAAAGCATCATCTGGTGGTGTGGGGGAAAGACTTTTTACACATAAGTAGGCTTTAGTCTGTGTTAAGAGCGTAAGTGATGCATCAGATTCATCTGAGCATAATTTTCTTTGAAGCTGAGTCTTAAATCCCTGCTGATAGAATCTGAGAAAGAAGTTTAGTCCTTAAGCCTGTGAGTAGTGAGAAAGGCACAAAGGTGAAAAGAGACATGGCAGAAAATCATAGCATCAAAGATAGAGGGTCTGTCACAAAGGATGAGGGTGAGTAGTTGAGAGATGCAGTCAAGCATTGAGAACAATCAGTGAACAGCTGGAAAGGCCAAGAGAGACCCTGCAAGTCAGGGAGCATTAGAGAGAGTTTAAGTGTGTTAAAGCCCAGGATACCGCTTCCTGAGATTCACAGAAAAAAAAGACGTGAGTCAAGATTTTCTCAAATGATTTGCAGCTCTAGGGGATCTTTACTTTCAAAAAATCTCAGAAATCCAGTTTTCCTCCTGGTGAATCTTCTGATTTTGGAACTTGGCTCTGAGGGTTGTGCCCATCTATCCTACAGGAACTATTCAGAAGTGTTTCTGGGTCTGCAGACAAATTATGAGTTTGCTGGGCAAGTACAGAAACACTGTAGCTGCAACGCCAGGGAGTAACACCAGAGGGGTGCTCATCCTGGACACCTGTGTGTGCTTGGTGAATAACCTGCAGTGAGGAGCACTCCTGAGCTCCCACAAAACACACTGACAGCAGTAAATTGCAGAGCACTTAAGCAGCAACAACGTGTCCTCGTGCTGTATCCCAGCACTGGTGAAGTTATGTATTCTGCACGATTTATACAGTTTTTTAGTTTTCCAGGCTTCAGACCAAAGGGAGCAGGCCCAGGGACTTCCCAGGAAGTTTGTTACCCTTTCCACAGCAGAATTGCTTTCACAAGGAGAGCACTAAGTAAGTACAACTATAACACCATCCTTTCCATTATTTTTAATTTAGAAAAATATTTTACTCCTCTCAGCAAAAATTCGAATTTTGTTGGACATTAGCACTGCTGTGCTGACGAAATTCTAGAAAGCAGAGATAAAAGAGGGCACTAGCTACTCATGGCTTGGCTTTCTACCTCCAAGCCTTGGGTTTTGAGGTTCATAATTCAAAATGAATGAGTTAAATGAGATGCATTCAGTTTTCCCTTTGGAAAGTAAAACAAGGAGATATTGGTAGAGTTAATTCAACTTTATTTACCAGTAAGAAAAATATTTATAAAGGCTATTCTAATGTTTTCCTTCATAAATGTTCTGGAAAAAAAAGTATTTACTGTAAATAAATCAAATGTTCCTATAGCTTATTCTGCAACAAACCATTTCTAGCATCAATTCCAAAAATTTGAATATTGTTAATAAATATTTATTCCAGTAGAAATATTTTGTTCAATCATTTAGTGACTCATTTAGTTACTTACTGCTTTTATTTTATTAAGTGCAGGCTGCAGAAATTTTATATCAGCCCATATGTTTGTACATTTTTCCTTCTGTTTCGTTCTCCAATTTATAGGACTGTACACTCTTTGAGCTGAATATGCTTATGCATTTCTACAACAATTATCATGACTGAAACTTCTGAATTTGGCCTTTAAAAAACTTAAACAATAACTTAAGAATTTCCAAAAAGCAAAGAGGGAAATAAACTGGTCTTACTACATGCTTTATAATATGTTAATTGGTGGCAACTGAAGATTAGTTTGCCTCACTTATTTTCTGAACCAGTTTCTGCTTATGTAATAAGAGTTCTCCTCTTGTCTATTAGAGAAAACAGAATTGCCCTCTATGGCCCCAGTCTTGCAGACAGCTATATGTTCCACTAACATTTCCATTAATTTCATTTAAACTACCTAAGTGAGCTGACTTAGTTAGATACACAAGTGACTGGGAAATTGAAACCTTTGTTATTAAGCTTCTGGATGATTTTCTGTCTAGATTTTTCTTCCTTCCAAACCATCAGTCATTATTGGATCATGCAGCTATTTAACAAAATGGTTTGCTTTGCTCATTCTCCAGTAGGTCTAATTTGATGTTGCTACTGCTCATAATTTATCGTATTATTAAATTTTTTTTTGGTTGAAATATTTTCTTGGCCTCACAGGTACAGAGAAAATAAGAAAAATATTAAGACAATATCAGATGGCAATTAAAAGTATTTGAAAGTTATAATCATTTAGTCATTTATTGTTATGTTCAAAAATTTGTCTCATGGTTTCTTGAAATTTGAAGAGTGAAATTTTAAGGGACCTCTATAGGATTGAGGAGTGAGCCCATGTAAACCTCATGAATTTTGACATGGCAAAGACCTGCATCTGAGCTGGGGCAACCTCCAGTATCAATACAGACTAGGTACTGAATGGATTGAGAGCAGCCCTGCAGAGGACATGGCAACATTGGTGGTTGAAAATTTGGCCATGAACCGACAAGGTGTAATGCAGCCCAGAAAGCCAACCACATCCTGGGCTGCATCAAAGGAAATGTGGCCAGCAGATTGAGGGAGGGGATTCTTCCTTTCTATTCCACTAGGGAGTCCTCAGTAAAAGAAAGACATGGACCTGTGAGAGTGGGTCCAAAGGAAGGCCACAAAAATGGTCAGAAGATTGGAACACATCTCCTATGAGGAAAGTATAACAGTTGGGGTTGCTCAGTCTCAAGAAGAGAAGGTTCTGGGGAGACCATACTGCAATATTTCAATATGTAACAGAGGATTATAAGAAAGAATGAGAGACACTTTTTACCAAGGAATTTAGTGACAGGACAAGGGGTAATGGCTTTAAATTGAGGGAGGATATATTTGGATATATTTATATATATTTATATTGGACAGAAAGAAGAAATTTTTTATGACATGGTGAGGTATGAAAACAGATTGCCCAGAGAAGTTGTTCAAGTATTCAAGGTCAGGCCGGATGGGGCTTTAAGCAACCCACTCTAGCGCAAGATGTCCCTGTCCATGAAAGAGGGGTGGGACTAGATATCTTTGAAAGTCCCCTACAACTCAAATCATTCTATGATTCTATCATATTGCAATTATTGAAGTTATTGTATATAACTTATTATTTCATTAAGAATTGCTCAGAGCTTTCAGAAAATTTGCTATCTAAGAAGAAATACCACAAATAGTTGTAAAAAATTCTTCAAAATCAATAATTTAAACTATTTTTTGAAACAAAGATAATCTACTTATTTACTGTTCTCAAACATATTTAAAGTTATGAATAAGATAACTATTATTTTTCTCTTCCTACTCAGGTTCCATCCTCTGTTCTCACAGAGCATATGACCTACTTTTGAGGGTCTTTCTCAATGTGTCCCATATCCTCCACAGAGATCAGCAGCACATTGTTGTAGAAAGCTACAGCCAGGAGCATAAAATAGGATCAAGGAGAATGACCTGTTGCACCTGAAGAGGAAGGATGGTCACATATTTTCAAATGATTTCTGAAAGCACTATTGGATCTAGGTATGTAGAAACTACAGTTCTTTTGGATCAAGGGAGGACATACTATTTTGACCAAATGCAGACATTTCTGTGTATGAACTAGTCACAGAAAACTCCTGTTATGTCAGTGGAGAGAATCAACAGAAAAAAATCAAGGAAAAATTAATGTTATTCAAAAGCAGAGATTAAAGTATTTTGTCACAACTATTTTTTGGTCTACTAAGTGTGGAGAAATTCTAACATGGCTACTTTTGAAATATGACTGTACTGTATAAACATTTACAGTTAAGTGAGAGAAATCCCATTCATAATGTCTCTGAGGAGAATGAGAGGGTAACACCATTAGGAAGGTAGAAAATTCACATGAATTTGAGATCTGGGAATGGTAAGTTGCCACCAAACTGTTCTTCCAATATCTAGTTTGCATCTGTGGTTATAAAATTGCTGTGTTCAAGAACTACTTCTGCTGACTTGCCTAAGTGTATTAGCCTAAGCAGGGATAAAAGCTTTCTAATTCTGAAAAAATGTTTCTGCATATGGTTCTGCTGAGAAAGCTGTTCATCAGAAATCCTGTAAATAAGGAAAATATAATTATTTTTTCTATTTGTTTAGAAAATACTGAAAAAGGCAATTTAAAAAGTCAAAAAAACAATGGAAGGCCATCTACCTGAGATTTACTCATGGAATGTTTAATTTATCTTAGTATTTGTTGCATAATGTTGACTACAAATACTAACAGTTTTTAAAAGGGTTGAAAAAATTTGGCATATGGGTATCAATAGGAATTTGGAGCCTAATCCCAGTGCTACCATTAAGAGTGTCAGCAAGCTAGTACTGTAAATTACTGCTGGTTGTTTTGAGAATACCATTTGGATAACACAATCATAATTCCATGAAATCCATCACCAGTCTACTCCATTGCCAGATTTTCAGTTGTCCAGTTTTCAAAAAGCTTTCTTGTGCAATTCTTTATTTCCAATATAAAACCTTTATGTTAGTGGACTGTAAACATGAATTATAATCAAAAAACTGTAAATACAAAATGAATACAAATGAATTGAATGCCAAAAGAAATGGCTCGGTTTCTATAGTAATTGTATCAATCCATTACACAGAAGATTTATTAAAACACAAGACCTCTCCTAATCTTCTGCTCTCTTTATTTTAAAAGAAAATAATACCAGTTATTGATTTTTTTAGAAAAGAGGTGATGAATCTACGATTAGGCCAAACAATGCAGGTCCAACTTGCTCCAGAGGATACAAAGCTTAAATTTCACATCTTAATGGAGGAAAAAAAATGTATTGCCACAACCTTATAGTTCTTGTAGCTTCTGTTACTCTCTTGACTATGTTGGCTTGTCTGATTTTCCTGACAAAAACAGTCAAAATTTTTTTAGGAGTATTTCCTGGTGTACACTGGGTCTCTTTCCTGGATCATTATTTTTCAACATCATTTAGAATTTCAGTATTTTAGAATATGAATAAAAGCAATTATTTTTAAACAACTGAAAACTTCAGACTCCTTTGCTACATCTCCTTCACTCAATGACAGATATCAAAGAAATTTATGTTTGAACAACTGTTGAACAACTGCCCTGTTTCTGTAACATAATATTCATTACACCCTGAAACTTTTTTCCCAATTAAATGTGCAAAGAATTTAATATAACTTCTGCATAGTTGTTCTGTGTCTTTTTCCCTCTTCAGATACTTTGTTACCAGTGAGCTAACAGATTGAGTATCAATGAATGGGGATGGAGTTGCCCTTCATGTGAGGTAACATTTGAAATGTATTGAGCTCTGTCTTGGTTTGCATGACGAGTGAGTTGAGAGCTTATGGGTTTGAAAAAAAAGGCAGACTACTAAGGGTGACACTGTCGTGGACATTTGCTACAGGCTGCCTGACCAGGCAACACAGATAAGTACAAACAGGCCAGGAAGCTCCTGGAAAGCATCAATGACAACTTCCTGTCACAGGAAGTGAAGGATCCCATAGGAAGTGGTCTGCTGATTGACCTCACATTAACAAACAGGGAAGGCCTCATTGGAGACGTGGCTATTGGAGGTAGCCTTGGCTGCACAGTGACAGTGAGACTGTGGAGTTCTGGACTGAGCGAGGAGGAAGCAGGTCAGCAAGTTAACCAACCATGGACTTCAGGAGAGCTCACTTTAGCTTCTTCAGGGATCTTCTTGGAAGAATCCCATAGGAACAGGTCCTGCATGGAAGAAGAGTCTCAGATTTTGGTTGATATTCAATGATTGCTTTCTCCAGATCAAGAATGATGCAGACCGATGATCAAGAAATGGGGTAAAGGGGGCAAGAGACCCATGTGGATGAATAAAGAACTCCCGTCATTACTCAAGTATAAGCAGAAAACACATGGGAGATGGAAGCAGGGTCAGGCCACTTGGAATGAATATAGAGAGGTTGTCAGAGGTAAGTAGAAATGAAACAAGGAAAGCCAAGGCCCACCTGGAATTAGATCTGACCAAGGATGTAAAGGACAACAAGAAGAGCTTTTTCAAATACATCAATAACAAAAAGAAAACAATGAATAGTGTGGGCCTGTTACTAAATGGAGGGTGGACTCTGTTAACAGAGGACACAGAGGAGGCAGAGTTACTGAATACATTCTTTGCAGTGGTCTTCACTAATGAGACCAGTCCTCAGGAATCTCTGACCCAGGAATGTTGTCTAGACTAAGGAAGACTTCCTTGTCTAGACAAACTTTACATCCCCAAGTCCATGGGCCCTGATCAATCCATGGGCATCCGTGAGTGCTGAGAGAACTGGCGGACACCATAGTGAGGCTACTCACAATCAGCTTTGAAAGGTCATGGAGATCAAGAGAGATGACTGAGGACTGGAAGAAAGCAAATGTGACCCCAGACTTCAAAAAGGGCAAGAAGGAGGACCCAAGAAGCTACTGGCCAGTCAGCTTTACCTCGATCCCTGGAAGTTGATGGAGTGCGTTATTCTAAAGGTCCTTATCCACATGGGTGGCAAAATGTTGATCAGGAGTAGTCAGCATGGATTCACTAAAGTGGAATTATTATTGACCAAGCTGATTGTCTTCTATGATGAAACAGATACCTGGATGGATAAGGGGAGAACTGTGGATATCGTCTACCTCAATTTCAGCAAGGCTTTTGACACTTTCTTTCACAACATCCTCATATAGGCAAACTCAGGAAGTGTGGACTGGATGAGTGGACAGTGAGATGGATTGAGAACTGGCTGAATGGCAGATCCTAGAGGGTCATAATAAGTGGCACAGGGTCTAGTTGGAGGTCTGTCACTAGTGGTGTCCCCCAAGGTTCAATATTGGGCCCAGTATTGTTTAACTTATTTATCAGTTACTTGGATGAAGGGGTAGCTGCCTCCTCAGCAAGTTTGCTGATGACACAAAGCTGGGAGGAGTGGCCGATACCCCAGAGTGCTGTGCAGCCCTTTGGAAGGACCTCAAGAGGTCAGAGAGATGGGCAGAGAAGAACTGTCTGATACTCAACAAACGCAAAGTCAGGGTCCTGCACCTGGGGAAGCAATAACCCCATGTACCAATACAGGCTAGGGGATGACCTGCAGGAAAGCAGCTATGCAGAGAAGGACCTGGGGGTCCTGGCAGACAACAAGCTGTCCATGATCCAGCAGTGTGCCCTTGTGGCCAAGAAGGCCAGTGGTATCCTGGAATGCATTAGGAACAGCCTTGTCAGCAGGTCAAGGGAGGTAATCTCGCCCCTCTACTCAGCCCTAGTGAGGCAAATCTGGAGTGCTGTGCCTAGTTCTGGGCTCCACAGTCTCTCCACAAGAGAGACATGGAGATCCTGGAGCAGGTGCAGTGGAGGACAACAAAGATGATTAAGGATCTGGAGCATCTTTCTTACAAGGAAAGGCTGAAGGAGCTGGGCCTGTTTGGTATTGGGAAGAGACAACTGAGAGGGGACCTCATCAATGTCTACAAGTATGTGAAAGAATGGTGTCAAAAGGATGAAGACAGGCTCTTCTTGGTGGTACCAAGCAATAGGACTTGAGAGACATTGGGCAGAAACTGATGCACAAGAAATTCCACCTGAATATGAGAAAGAACTTCTTTACTATGCAGGTGACCATGCACTGGAACAGATTGCTCAGAGAGGTTGTGAAGCCTCCCTCATTGGAGACATTCAAGAACCATCCAGACACAATCCTGTGCAATGTGCTCTAGAATGATCCTGCTTGAGCAGGATGACCCACTTGACCAGATGACCCACTGCAGTCCCTTCCAACCCATTCTGTGATTGTGTGAATCTGAGAATTTAAAAAGATCTTCCATGAGTGTTCATTTTCACAGCCATTTTTAAGGTTCCAACATCAATCGTATTCAATTACATCTAATACCAGGCAAGCATCACAAGGCTCTTAACAGACTTGTGTTCCATGTCCACAGTGCACTGAATCATCCCAAGAAGTCTTGGACAGCTCATCGCCAAACACAATGGAGTTCATGCTATTTTTCAGTGATCTGTTGCTAAACAAAGTTTTCAAGAACCTAGTCTACACTATAATTTTATGGATTGACATATCATTTCCCAAAAAGATGCACTTCGGTCAGAGTATAACACAGCTCCACATCAGTGTCTAGGTACAAATGCTCGATTCCGCTGATTTTGTACCAAACAAATAGTGGACAGGTTCCGAAAAAAAATCACAGAAATTATTTTTAGAGTTGGGAAAAGTTAGCATTTAAATTCAAATAAAGGCAAGAGAATCAAGCAGCATAAGAGCCATTGTGATCAACTGGGCCTCTGAGTGGTATCAGATTCTGTACATGGATATGCTTTTCCACACTATTCCTTTTATTTTGAAATAATCCTAATTGCCACATTACTGTTTCATAGGCAACTGCCTCAGAAATGGAGATGTATTTTACCATGCAGTAGTACATAGTAAGAAAGGAAGACAACTCTACATTTTTTATAGTATCTCTTTTATATTGAAAACCCATTTTGTTTTGGATTGTTTGAATTAAAATGGACAAACAATGAGAAAATGTTCACTAAGGAGTGATCCACTGGAGTTGAGGGTTTGAGTTAATTTAAAATATCTTTTCTATATTTAGATTCTTTCATTAATACTTGAGGATACTATAAGCTTGAAGTTATAGTTCTTCCTTAATTTAGCTTAAGGTACAAAATGCAGAAAAGACACTGGAAGTTAAAACCACATCCTTTGTTTGCTGTGTGGACTCCCTCTCAGGAAGGGTGAAATAGTCCAAAAGAAGATTAAGTACTCCCTGTCTCTGAATATGCTATAAACTATTAAAGTAAGAGGCATGATTCTGAGAGGACATATGAAAACCAAACAAATGGAAAAGGTCTTGCAGGGACTAATTTTTTTTTTTTTAATAAGGAAACTGCATTGATTTGTATTCCTTCTGGATTTGTTCTGTTTGAAGAATAAATTGGGTCTTGAAACAAAGGCCCTGAAGATTCTAGAATAAAACTGTTTCTGTCCTGAAGTGCTGAAATAGTGCAACAGCATGCATAGTCTTCTACAATATTTGTATTTGGGTTATTAATGGGAAAAATTATATTATTTGTTCCTCATTTACAAGCTTTGACTTAGTTTGTGGAACATACCACAATGAAGAGGCATGTTCTCAAATAAAACCCTGCTTTTGAATGTGTGTTATTTGACAGAGCTTGCTTTTGATACAGAGCACTTTTGCTAATATTCCCTCTTATACTTTTAATTCTCTTGTTATAAATGTATTTTCACAGAATCACTTTCTATTTGGAAATGAAAAAAATAAAAAATCTGCAATGTTATTGTTTGGGGGTTTTTTTCCATGAAAAAATTCCTTAGTTTTGAGGTGTGGAGGCAGATGTTTCATGCATTTATTTTCCAAGTCTTAATTCAACATTTAGTGAACACAGCTCAGATTCCAGGGAGTTCAAACCCCTCTATGACTAACATTAGGTAGTATCACAGAGAGTCAAGTTTTCTACTTATATTCTTTTCTTCTCTTCAACTTTTCTTAATGACACTTAGAGTCTCAGTATTGTTATTGTTGTATTGTGTTTACGTGTGACTCAACTTTTCATAAAACTGGCAGATCGTTGCTTTGCACAATCTATGATGAATTACTTGACAGAGTATCAGCTTCCATTGTTTTCTTGTGTGCTTCCTGAAACAACCTCAACTACATCACATGTGGGATCTTTAAGCTTCTTTGACATTTTCTTCAAGATTTATAAAATCATGAGTTTTTTTAAAGTTGGAGGGACAATTAGAATATCTAGTTTGATGTCCACTGTAATAGAAGCAATAGCCCATTTCTTGTAATATTCTTTATCACAGCATTTGTAACTAGTTTTTGCTTATTTATCATTGTTTAGTTTGATTGTGAAGCTTTAGAAGGATAACCATCTTTTAACATAACTAAAAAAGCATGCCAGAAGAAACAGTAAAGGTTCCAAATAGAATTTAATTTAATTTCCTTGAAAATATTTATTCTGCAATATCTTTACACTGTAAAGCTTTCTTCTGGGTACAAATTCATATCAGAACATGAATAGTTTGTCTTCCTTGCCTAGCTACTGACATTTTAACAAGATATTTACTGAAACTTGCTTATCACATTAATTTCTAATGTCATCACAATATTTCTTTTGAAAAGCTTTAACGCTTTGGGAAAACGCCGACATTTGGTCTATCTGAAGGAAGTGAGATATTTCTGAATTCAAAATAAACTGTAAACTGGTAGTGTTTTCATCTGTGATATTTTTTCTTGGGTTTAGTTACCATAACATAAATTCAGTTACTGATAGTATTATTCCTGCCAATGTAAAAGTAACATTACTGAATTCAATGAACTCCTAATGAACATTTGTTATCACTTACTTATCAAGGGATGTTTCTTTTCTCATACATGCATTTCATCTCATACATTTGCTAAGAAATATCTCTGACAAGTTTGGGAGGATAACTTCTGAATTCTTATTCTGAAAAACTTCTCTTGTGAATTTCTATTTGCTGTTCTCTAGTGACTTTGATATGTCAGGGACATATTCTAGTTATGAATAAATCAGTGAAAAAAAATCCTCTAGTGTCTCTATTTGAAGAAAAACTTTTGCTCGCTGAGTGCAAGTGTTTTAAAGAGCCAGTTGGTATCTGGTCAATAGCCTAACATTCTTGAAATTTTTGTTATAACTATCTTGTTTTCTTTTTTCTTGGACTTAGAACACCACCAGTGATCTGTGTGATCCTTACAGAATTTATCTGTTTCACATCAGCATGGAGGAGTATTTTATGCTTCTCATATTCATCTCAGTCCTCATGAGTTGTCCATGCACCTCTGCCCCAGCAGGATGGGGAACAGAATCAGAAGAGCAAAAGTGAGAAAAATCTTATATGTTGAGATAAAGGCAGTTTAATAGGGAAAGGAAAAGCTGCATGTGCAAGTAAAGCAAAATAAAGAATTCATTCAATAGTTTCCATGGTCAGGTAGGTGTTCAGCGATCTCCAGAAAAGCAGGGCTTCATCAGTCATAACAGTTACTTGGGAAGACAAATGTCATCACTCCAAACACCACCCTCTTCCTCCTCTTTTCCCCAGCTTTTATTGTTGAGCATATTATCATATGGCATGGGATATACCTTTGGTCAGTTGGGGTCAGCTGTCCTGTCTGTCTCCACCCCTAATCTCCTAGTCCCTCTTCCTCGGTCCACTAGCTCAGGAAGCAGAGTGGGAAGAAGGAAGAAAAAAAGATAACTGTTATGATCTGATTATTATGATTACAGAGAGATGCCTCTACCCATATGAAGGTTTAATTGAGACCATATGCCAAAGTCAATAGTATGGATTTTATCTAACAGTAAATGTGAGGCAGAGAGATAGAAAGAAATAGGAAAGAGAGAGGCAGGGAGGGTGGGGGGGAGAGAAAAAGAGAGTGAGAGAGAGGCAGATTAAGTAGAAAGATATTACCATCCCATGGATCCAGATGGCGACCTGTTGGTCCTCTTCTTCTGGTCTTCTCAGTAGAGGGGGTCCCATGAAACACAGAGTTCAATGGGTTAATGTATGTTCAGGTATATGTGGGAACACCCGAGCATCCTCCTGCAGGGAGATGTTTTACACTGTCTTTTGCAACACTGTGGATCACGTGCAGTTCTTTGATGGAAGGTCTCAGAAATGAGTCTGTCAGTTATGACCTCCCCCTGCCAGACCCAGCCAGAGGTGATTTTCACTAGAGCTGCTGAGTTGACTTTCTTTGTGGAAAAAGGAAAGCCAATTCTCCCCCAGCCTTATTTACTTCTCCCTCAGCCTTGTTTACTTCTCCTTAGACCTGAGATAATTAGACAAGTTCCAGTCAGGTAGCTTGACTTATTGTCCAAATTTCCAAGAATTCATGGAGGCATATTCAGGGAGTGGGGGTGGGCTAATGTTCGGTGGTTGCAGATGAGCAGTTGCTTCTTTATGCAGTTTGCCATAGTAAGCAACATCCTCCTATGGTTTTGACAGTGTTTAAGGCAATTGTGATCTCTAAGTCTCTTACAATAACCTCAGTGGGTTTTCTCTTACAATAACCTCAATAGGTGGGGGCAGTGTGAGGAGCAAAACCAGCCTTGATGCTGTGCAGCAGTAGTCAAAACACTGGTGTGTTAACACCTTTTTGTTCACAAACCATGGCACCCTAAGGGCTTCTGTGAAGGAAATTAATTCCATCCCAAAGAAGTACAAAAGTCAATTTCCCTCATGGTTGTTTTATTTTATTTTGTTTTGTTTTGTTTTAGTTTGGTTTGGTTTGATTTGGTTTGGGTTTTTTCTGGGCCTGATTATTGGAAACTTTTATCTATATCATTCCATCTCCAGAAGAATAAGTAGAAGGTAGCTACAAATAACAGCTGAGACAGTTTTAAAGCAGTTATGGCATTTACCCTCATCAGACCAAGATGATTTTAGATTTCAGGTCTCACACTTTTCAGGCAAGTGTTGTACCAGGTAAATGGTGACCTCATTCTCTTGGGGGGCACCTCAGGGGCAGATCAGGACTTTCATATTTTGGACTTTCTTCTTGTTTTCCTCTCACATTACATCTTGACTGAGCATCTGGGATGTGCATTGCTCTGGCAAGTGGAAACATTTAGGAAACTGACTTGATTTTATGTGGGTGTGGATTCACAAATAGACTTGAGTGTTTCAAGACTGACTAGTACAAGGTTTTAGCACAGCTCTCTCTTCCGTGGGCTGCGTAGCAGGGACAGACTCGCTTCACCACGTCATATCACAGGCTGTAAGACCCCGTGGACGTCCCTTCCTCAGGGGATTCAAGCTCCCTTGAGTCAGAACATCTCGGGCAGCTTTCAATTGAAAGCCTTTGCCTCAACCGTTCTATTAGAGCTCCTGTGCTCTGTCTCAGCTGCTGCCAGCTTGGCAGCGGCAGCAGTGTGGGGGGGAGCCAAGGTCACCCCCTCCGCATTCCGTCTGTCCGTCCTGGTCCAGCTCCGGGATGTCTGAGCTTCTTAGCTCCTCTCTCTCCAGTGCTGCAGCACTCCAAGACTCCTCTCAAGCTGGAGTCCATCTCCCTCCTCCTAGGAGGGGTCTCAAAAGGGGTTATGGGGGATTTGGTTCAGTTCTTACCCCAAAACTCTGTCTCTGTAGAGCTTAGTTCTCTCTCTCTCTCCATTAGGGATCTCTTCTCTCTGCTTAGCTCATGCTTGTTTCTGCTGCTCCTTATCTCCTCTGGCTCTCTGCCACTGTTCTCAGGTCGCTGCTGCTCTGCCACAGCTTTTCAGTATCTCCTGCTGCTGCTTACAGTGGAGAAACTCCTCCAGCCTTTGACCACGGCACCCGATCCACTTTTAACACTGTTCCGGGCTTCCACAGCCCCAGCCGGGGGCTGGGGGGCTAGACCCCCCAACGGGGCTCCTGCCCCTTCTCCTCGTGGCTTCAGAACATGGCCACTTCTCTCCAACAACAATTAGATCAACCTTCTTTTCCGATCTGCTTGTGATATGTTTATATTTTCCAGGAATGCTCATTGGGTCCACATCAAGTGACATCACCCCCTCGGGAGTTACCATTTCTTTAACTCCAGGGGGAAAACTTTTTTCCCCCATCACAGCTTCTCAGTGATTAGGGTATTTGTTCAAGACTTGATTTCTGTGTTTTTCCCCAGCTTCTGCATTTCCAGACTCAGAAGCCTTGCCTTTTCAAGCCATGAGCTGGGCTGTAGTTGATGAGAGACTTATGTCCCTTCTCTTGAACCAATATGAAACTGCACAGCAGGGGAAATATGTTGTACATTGCAGGATATTGTGCATCGGGCAAGGTGGAGAAAAGAAGGAACCATTAGGTGGTGAAAATAAGCACCTGTTGAAGTGAACAAACTATTATCAGGGGTTACTTCAAACTATGGCAACTATGTTATCTAGAAATTATATTCATGAACTCTTGTTCTAGAATTCCAAAATTTGCCTGCCCTTGTATTAAAAAAAAAGAGACAAAAAAAGGAAAAAAAAATGTACCCCCCAAACTTGCTGATAGCACCATAAAAATGAGTCATGACCCATTCATTCAGAAAGCTCCTGAATTAATGTCTGATTTGCATCAGAATTAGATTAATATTGCTAGGACACAAAACTTCATATGCTGGAATTGAGAGAATTCTTTTTCTGTAACTGAATATTTTTCTTTAAATAATTAGTCCTGAAATATAATTTTCAGCTAGAGTTCCTAGAGTTTCACTGATTTCAGTGGATTTTTCACAGACTTAAGGGTATCATCAGATTATTGGTTACTCTACAGATATAAAAGAACTTTCTCATATTGACCTTTTTTTTTGTATTTTATTACTGAGTAGAAAGGTAGAAAAAGGATGTGAGGTAGAAGCCATCCCCTTCTGGAGCTTCATTAGCACCAATAAATCCTGTTGCGTGTAAATTATCTGAAAAACTCAGAGCAATTACCTTTTCATTTTAACTTGAGTGTTTTAGTGCAGATTGGTAGCTAATCAAGCTGGGAAATTTTAATAGAGTGTGTAAAAAAATTGTTTATGAGTAATACCGTAAACAAGCACTGCAGATAGTTCTGTACCTGCTTTAGTGCTATAATAAAATAAGCGGTGAAATCAGCATTGCATCCATTTAGGTGTAATTGTACAAATTGCTAGCTAATCAGAGTGAGAAAATTGAGCCATGGCTTGGGGGAACAATACTGTGTGCTATTAACTTGGTGTTTAACTATGTATTTAATGCATTTGGAGATGAAGACTCTTAAAAAAATAAACATAGATTTATTTTTTATAAAAAGTATGCCTGATTCTGAGTTGGTTTCATTAGTGTAATCCAGAAGAAATTTCACTGATATTTGTGAAGTTAATTCAAACACAAACTGATGTAAGCAGTATGAGAATCAGCACCATTAACTTTATTGTTTTTTCCTGTGTTAAACCATAGGCATTTTATTAAAAATGCAAAACTGGTCAAATGCATAAAATTCCCAGAATAAACAGCTCAGTTTATCAAGCCAGTTGCAGTCAACAATTCAATGGATTTTGACATACTCAGCACAGCAGGGACTTAACTGGAGCCATGTAAGCCTGGCTCAAAGGCCTGTGGAGTTTTCAAGAAGTTCAAAAAAAGCCTGAGAATTCATAAGATAGGGAAGGATTTAGCTGATGTTTCTTTCCTGTAAATTGTATTTTGTTTAAAGTTTTACATGCTCTAGTGCTGTATATCATTCTGTGAACTATCCAGCCTTCTGGATGCAGCCTGATGTTTTTGACTTTTAGGAGACATGACACAAAGTAAATCCCTCATGTAAGGATCTGGCCAAAACATTTAGATACTGCTGTCAAAAACATTTAGATACTGCTGTCATTTACCTGTCCCACAGCACTACTTTTTAAAGGCCCTACTCCCCTACTGTATGTTCTATCTACTATATTATCAGAAATAGCATAACCAATGCGTAAAAAGAAAAATAAGCATCTTATAATCATGTACTCATAGTGCTGGTAGGAACTTCAGTAGGTCACAATATTTTAAATATCCCAGACAGCAGCAACTTTCCCTCAGTTGTTTCTAACAGGTGTTAGTTCACCTCACAAGAAAAAAAAAAAAGGTTATGAGATGCCATGGTTTCACAAGAAACTTCACTAATATTACCATGAAATATTTTTTCCTAAATGTAAATTTATACTTTTTTGAAACTGAAGCCCATTATTATTTATTCTATCTACTGTGGTCATAAATAGAGTATTCCTTTTTTTCCAACATCAGCCTTTTATTCTTTTTGAAGATTATCTCAGTCCACCTCAATCTTCCTTAAGCTAAACAATTCCAATTTTTTTCAATTTTTTCTCATAGGTCATGTTTTCTAGACCTCTAATCATTCTCATTGTTCTCGTCTATACCCTCTGGACCCAATGTTTCAGCCTTAAGGTCCTATGAGTAACAAGTAGACGGAAAAAATTACAAAAGGTATCCAACAGGCAATGCTTCTCTCTCTGTATCTCATGATAACCTCTGGGGTTTTTTTGTTGTGGTTTATTTTGGTTGGAGTTTCTTTGGCAGCATTTTGACTCATGTTCTCTTCATGATCTATTACAACCTCTATATGCTTTTATACAGAACTATTAGCTAACCAGATGCCTTTGAAACAAGTTTATGTGGATGATAAATCACTTGGAACCTGCTTGTGTTGACTTTTATGCAATTGTTTCCTCAAATTCTCAAAATTATTTTGCATTTTCTTTTAATCCAGCAGCATATTGGCTACCCCTGTTGGCTTAAACTGTGTAGAAGGGTTAATAAGAGCAGCCTGCACTTGCTTAACCAGATTATTTATAAGAATATTGAATGACACCTCACTCAAGACAAGAGGAATTAAACTTGATAGAAGAAAAACAGATATATTTTGAAGCACATAGATTTCCTTAGCAATACACACACACACGCACATATAAAGATATATAACTGTGTATGTATATTTGATTAAGTTCTTTTCAGGTTTTATGTTATGAAAATGTTAACTTTCAAGACAAGGATAATTAAGAAATAACACTAAAACAAGTTGAGTTGTGCCTAAGCTTCTTTGCTATTTGGATATTTAGTTAAGATTCAGTAAATCTGACCTTAGGTTACTCACTTACCTCTTCACAATTGCCCCTTCCATTTTGTTACTTCCTTAGTCTAAATTACTTTAACGCCCATTTTAATCTAAGAAATCTGCAGGGAGAAATGCAGCAACAAGGATTGTGTAACATTGTGATACCTACAGTATCGTAATGGGCAAAAAGTTGTTAATAAGAACTAGCTAATGATTGGCAATGGAATAATAGATCAGTAATTGTACAGCCTTGCGGTAAATCAGAGACAACAAAGGAGAAAACGAAGAGATGAGAAGGCAGCTGTCAGTAACCAGACACCATCACAGTTCTTTAATTATGTTGTGGGCACCATCAGAAAGCCAGACTATAGACAAGTACCTGAACAGCTTTGCTTTTTAGTAGCCTATCTGTATAATACTAGTATGTCACTTTTTGACCCCAAGTCACTATTTAAATCAAAACTGAGTTCCTATAATATTTCCTTTGAATATTAAGTAGCACTGCTAACACCGCAATAATGGAGCATCTAATTTTTATTGCACTGTTTATTTGCTCCAACTGACTATAGAGAATTATATTTTTATTAAAAAAGTGAAAGGATACTTTGCACAACCAAGGAAGGAATTGGTTTCCACAAAAATGACATTTCTCTTAAAACTGAATGGCAAGTTAGCAGAAATATAATTCAGCCAGTGAATTCCTGTGAATGACTTAAACCAGAAGAGAAATAAGAAACTGGGTTGCAAGCTTAAAGACTGGACTACATTATTCACTACTGAAATACTTAGCATAATAAGTCTGTGATATTTTAAGCAGATGATTGTCATTTACAGATCTCCCATAGGACTTGCTTTTTAGGACATTTTTTTCTTGCCTTTAGTAGAGAAATTGTCTTTGTACAGTGACTGAAATAAAGCTCAAATCAAATTAAACCAGGATCTTTTGAGGGAATATGGGACTGGAAAAGAGTAAGATACAGGGGTAAGGGCATAAATAAAAACCTTTTAAGGTAAAAAAATTAGAATCAGAATTTCTGTGGAATCAGACATGACAAGCAGAAGGGGTTTAAGATTAAGATTATTCCCTTCAAACTATGACAGTTCAAAATGATGAAAGTCCAAATATTCATAACATTAATAAAATATATAAAAAAATGAGGCTATAGGCTATAAACCAGGAATCTATTCTGCAAGTAGAGTGATTTAATGTAGAATCATTACAAAGGTAACATAAAAAAATATAAGGAAATAATCTCTGCAAGAGGACATACACTTCTTTGTTTGCAATACACAAGGAAAAAAGGAAACTGCTTCAAATGTACGACTTCATCATCCACCACACACTTGCACAGATATATTTTCTGAAATTATTTTTTAACACCAGAAGCAGCCCCGGAAAGCAAAACATTCTATTGTTCTTCTCTCAGCAGTTCCAGACAGAGCTGCTACTGCAGTATGAAAATAGAGTACAATCTTTAGCAAATATGGCTAAAAATGAGCTTGAATGAGATGTATTATTTTACAGTCAAAAAGAGTGTCCTATGAAAGACATAAGTCACTAATAGGTTGAGGCAGTCTTAACTGGATTGGAGCACCAGAGAATGCTCTAAGTAAGCAGATGGAAAATTTCTATGGTATAGCCATACTATACACCCCTCCCCCCATTTTGAGCCTCCTTCTCTGGCAAAACCCCATAAAGATAATCTAATTTTTCATCAAGCAAAAACATATATAGAAAAGTAACTAAATCAAAATCACTGAATCTTTTCCCTGAACACAGGATCAACTTGGACAAGCAGAAGCTACTTCTGGCTTTTATATACAATAATAGGTGTAAGCATGCTCAAATTTTTCATTATTTGAACTTATCAATAAATGTTAAATCCATTTTGTATCACTAAAAATAATAAAAAAAAAGGAGTACAGAAAATTTGGAGACTAAGGGTAGATGAGTAGAACAAACATTTATATTCAATGCCCATCAGCAGTATATAGTATTTGTCTTACTAGTAGACTATGTTCCTTAACAATGACAGGCCTGGGTGTAGCCTTCTGGATCGAGAAAGGTATTCATTCTTTGCTTCTTCTGTGTGTTTGTGCCCAAGGAATGAAAGCTCCAGGGGACTGTAGAGTGTAGTAGAAGTCATGAAGGAGATCTAGCTAAGAGTTAGCGTCTATACCTGTTTTAGGTACAATAGCATTTTGAGGAGCAGGGATTAAAAAGTCATAGCTCAAAAATCATAGGAAAGACTCCTGAAGAATCAGAAATTGTTTTGAAGAATTTGCTGACCTGACATGATGCCATACCATATCAAGAAAGAAACTTAAACATTATGAAAACCTGGAGAGGTATGGAGCAATGAAGTATGAGAGAGCTGTGTTAAAAAAAAAAAAAAAAAGAAAAAGAAAAAAAAAGCATAGCTTACATATAAATGTACTATGATAATGAAGCAATCCTCAAATATAATGTCCAAGTTATATAGACAGCTAAATAGGTTGGAGAATCTGAACTTATCATTTAGAGATAGATTATTTGTATGTTCCTTTCTCTCAAGTTTAAAATTAATGCAGCATTTGAAATGTGAAGAGTTAGGCACTATTTATTTACTGTCCTCTCATTTGGATTACAAGGCACTTCAATAGTGTTTCATTGATTAATGGATATTCTATGCAGAGATATTAAGGGTATACAGCTGCCTGTTTTAGTGATTCACCTGTATCTAGCACCACTTAAAAGAAGCATCTTAAACATATGGAAGAAGTGCTTCAAGAGAACAGAGACTGTATTAAATTTATGCTGAGGAACAGAGGAACAAAAAAAAAAATCTGTATTTTATGCTAAAAGAAGGCAAGTCTGAGATATGCTAGGCAGTCCATGGTAAAAGACTATTAGTAAATAGAAATTGTGGAAAATTTATTCTTGACTTTTCTGTATTTAATACATTTATTAGTCAAACTGAAGGTAGCCTGGAGAAAATAATAAGGTAGACTCACCAGGCAATGAAGATAACCACCTGTGAATGCAGGGTTTCAGAGCCCAGATTTGTTGGCTGTGTGCATAGTTCAACTCAAATACAACCAGTAATGGCTAGATCATCCCAGGCCACTTGATGTGACAGGCTGCTTATGACTTAAGCCTGAGACTCTAGACTCTTAACTACATTTTATCAATCAACCTCAGTCTTCCTTAACAGTGACAATGTGCAAGACAAACAGAATATGACCAACACAGCCAATGGGAAGTCACCTTCTCATTTAGTGCCCATTAGACTTGGTCTAGCCCCAGCTATTGTAATACATAATTGAATTGTTTAATTTGCAGCTGGATTGTTTTAGCTGTTTTTTTCCTTACTGTCATTATTGAGTGATACTTAACTCCCATAAGGGTAATTAAAAAGAAAGTGTGCCTTCACTTTGCATAAAACTGAGCCCAGTTGCTTTATAATGAGTAAAGCAAAATGTAGTGCTTTAATCATGGATGTTTTATACCTGAAACTGCTACATAAACACCTCTGTACTTTATGTCACTTATATTTTCAAATTTAAGTGTTTAATTAGATTGTCATCTGAGAAGCTAACCCAAACCACTTATCTTCATTTGGTGTAAACTAAACATTCACACCAGATATCTATGAATACTAAAAAGAGTGCCTGATTAAGATGAGCCATAACAAAGCCAGAAGAAAAGGATTCTGATACAATCCTGATTACAAGGAACAAAGTTTAATGCCAGTAGAATACCAGAGTAGGATTACCTTTGCTGAGCATTATCATTCTTCCTCTTAAACTTCTGATATCTCTCCTGGACTGCAATACTAAATCACGATAATTTTTATATACATGATATTAAGAACAAAGACTAATAGTTTTCCAAGGTGTATTACTTAATGCAGAGCACAGATAAGATAGCGAGTAAGATATCCCTATCAGCACGCATTAGGAGGCAAAGGAAAAATTCAACACACCATTCTTTGATTAATGGGAAGACTGCTTGCAGCATGTTCCTTCTCACAGCTGTTCTTGCCTTTATTGGAATTATGTATCTTGTTTAATTACATAACTCATAAAACAAGTACCCCCTACTTCTTTATTTAGTATTGTAATGTTAACCCACCAGTTTGGCCAGGTAAAATGATGAAATAAGGTGGCTGAGTTCCTGGTATAGTGGCTGGAGACAATTAGATATTTCTAAGAGATTAATTGTCCGTCCTGATATGAAAGCTCCCCAGGAGAGTCAAGACCACTAAGAGTAGGGTGTGACTGAGTTTCAGAGAAACTGAACTCCAGATCCTGAACCCTGGACATGAAAACTCTCAGGAGATAACTTTTATCTATTGGGAAATCAGCATGGGGGAGGTCTCCTGAGGACATATCCTTAACTAGATAAACTCCTATGTCACAGAATCACAGAATATGCCAAATTGGAAGGGACCACAAGGATCATCGAGTCCAGCTCTTAGCCCTACACAGGACAATACAGTAATTCAGTAATGAGGCAATAGGAGAATCTTTGTGTAGAAATGATCTCAAATTTGGGTATGAAAGACAGGTTGTCGATTTCTTGGAATGTAGAAATCAGGTGAAAGAAAGAGAGTCTGCGAGTAACTAAGAGGAAAGAGTTGAAGATCCTGGACTCCTTTACATACTTTGTGCCTGGTTGATCTGATGACAGAATCAGAATTAACCTGCAGAGGGGAATTTCTGTTGCCTTCAGGGTTACATATCTGCAGTGCTGTGGGGTTTCTAGTACTTTGTAATTAGGTAAATTTAAATGCCTATTTTTAGACCTCTAAATAGATGTTTTGGATTTTGTCCTAAGCAGCTGCACACTGTTAAGCCATTCTACAGAGTTTCAAATATATGAGGCTGAGAAAAGCTTGGATACAGCCTGTGAATACTTGAAAATTAAGTGATATAACTGCCATGCAGTACATGTAGCTCAAAACCCAAGAATAGCAGCTTGTTACTCTCTTCTTCAATAGCTATTGACAATCTCAGTCACAAAAGTGTATGTATAGTACGAACTCTGGGTATGGCACTGAAATGTGGCAGAGGAGTTGGGAATGTCCCTTGAAGCCAACTAATAGGTACAAAGATGATTGTGATGGCTCCTCCACCTAATAGGGAGTAACAGGAGAGGCAGAAAGCAGTTGTAGCTGCTTAATAAAGGTGTAGCAGGACCTAGAAGTCAGCGTTGGTTTTTGGATCAAAACTTGATTTTTGGAGGATTTCTATAGACGTACGAAATTAGCTCAGCTTTATTTCTCAGGCTGACCTAGTCAACACTAAGAATACGCCATCAATATGTGTAAGGGATTCCCTGCTGGTAAACATAGCCTGAGAAGCTGCTCCTTATCCTAAGGAAGCTTATCTAGCAATAAATTTCATAAAACTGCCTGGCCCTATGTAGTTTTCAGTCCCTGATGCTACAGCTATACTAGTTAATAAAACAGCTGTAGCTAAAGCACATGCATATCACACCTGTAAATGTAGAAGCATGCAAAGCAGACTTTAATTGTAGCTTCTTTTGAACCCAAACAGGAACAGAATAGTAGAATAACTGCCCGAATATTTCTTTACCTAATAAGCCAGTAAAAATAGTATTGCCATTGCCTGCCATGGGCCTTATGCTTATTGTGCCTCATGCAAACAGTGTGAAGTTCCAGCTCTGGGCTGTTAGGCTGACTATCAATATATGAGAAATTGTGATGTGAACTCAGTTTGATGCCAGGTGTCTCTTGTTATGGTGCACAGTTTAGGTGTGGGTTAATAGCAAAGACCTTGAAAATATGAAGACTGGTTGAGGGCAGCATCCCCAGATCTATTAACGACACACCAATGGACAGTCAGTGCTTGTTGAAAAAATGCAGCCTAATGAACTGGGAAAACACTTCTTTTGCTTTAGGAAAAGCAGCAGCAGCACATGAGCAGCAGGATAAGGCACCGTAAGACACCTGCCACAGCCTGAAAAAATAATATTCCCCCCAGGATCAGGTAGGATACAGCCTGGATTTGAGGCTGAGGGGTGGGAATCAACTAGCCTTATAAAATTTGGTGGTGGGGAGAAGACATCCACTGAAGATCCATCTTACCTTCACCGTGGAGACTAAGAACATTCAGGACTGAAGACATCAGTGATAATTAAGTGGCATAAAATCCTTAGTATTTCATTTTGGCAACCAGTGTCATCTGTGATTGCTAAGGACTGAATAATTTGAATACATAGTGATAATTATAATGACTGATAATAAGAACTAGCCACTAGCAGGGAGTGTGTTATTAATGACTTCTGGTTCAGGAAAGTTTAAAACTGGACTAATTAATCAATCTTCTAAAAACTCACTTTCTTTAATTGTTCCTTCTGTGTATGTTCAGCTGTTAAGTGGTCTCTGGGACTGTTCTGTTGTATTAATTCCCACTAGTGATACGGTGTGTGAAAGACTGTTCTCAAAAGTCAGATTGGATCTGCCTTCTTTGTGGAGGTACACAACAGAGATCACTGTGTGGAGAAGCAAAGCATTTAGTTTTAGGATTACAAGCTACTTCCAGACTACGGGAAAAAAAACAATAGAAAAGAATTTCTTGTACATAATCTGAGTTGCTTTTGGAAATTGCTTGTTCCTTACTTTGCATAGTTATTTATGTACCTGACTATCACTGGGACTAAAATTTCTCAAAATTTTTGTCAGTATGCAGCAGTTCTGTTAGGTCAAAGCACTAACCTAAAGTAAAAGGCATGAAGTAAAAGACCTGAAGAGTTATGACCATGTTTCTGTAGAAATGTGTGCAGGTACCGAGTTTGCTGGGAGTAAAGTATGAGCAAAAACTGCTTTCATGTCCATAGTCTTCTGCAAAGTTTCCTACATGTCTATTTTTACGCAGAGAGTCTATGTGTAGCCTCTGTGGAAGTACTGGACTGGGGTACTTCAGGAATCTGCAACAACTGGAAGCTAAATGCTTCTAGGAGGTGGAATAGAGAAATAATTCGGAACATGTTTATTTCTTGTTCTGCTTGAGAAGTAGTTATAATCTAGTTTATAAACCAACTTAAAATACATGTGGTACCTCAAGTCTATTTTATGAGGTATTGTAAATATGGCAAACACTACGGAATTTAAGATAAAAGTATTAAATACAGTTTATGTATTATAGTTGCTGCTTAGCTGGGTATCAGAGTGGTACCTCTTACACATCCAGTTAATTTGGATTGCTAATTCCTTGGGGAGTGAGAAATTTCCCAACCATTCTTCTGCAGAAACAACACACTGAACATGAGGCAGGTTAATTGACTGAAATCCCACATTCTTCACAACAAAGTATTTGAGCAGTTGTTGCTGAAGGTTTCCAGGTGGCTTCAAGAAGGTTTTCAGAGTATTTCCCTCAGGCAGCTTCTGCTCTGGGTGTACTAATTTCATCTTCTCAAATATGTCGATTAAAATCCCAAGTGGAAAATCTGGTCCTTCCAGACATTCCCTTGTGTGTTTCCTGCTGCAGAAGTATCAAAATTGTACTTAGATAAGGCATTTGCAAGTGGTCAATAGAGACAGTTTCAGCAGATGTAGAAATAGTCGTGTAGGCCAGCCTTTTGTACATAGGGAAGACAGTTAAGAGAGATTTTATATGTAGTTAAGATGGCCAATAACTGGAGCAGTCATGTAGGACCACAGACCAGCTGGAATTTACAAACTGAGCAGAACAGGAATTTTGGAAGGCTTATGCAATCCAGCTGAAGACACTATTGCAAGGATGCATGCAACAGAGATTCCTGTTTCCATCTGTAGAGCAACTGACTCCTGTTTGTGATTCCCATACTCCATGAAAAAGTTTCCCGGTGTCAAGATCACAAAAATTAGTTTTTTTTAAATAATACTGTGTCTCTATATGTCTGTGCCACATAGTCCAGATCATCTGATGGCTAATTTCCACATAAAATCTGCCAGACAAATAAATAAATGTTTCCTAGCAAAAAACGAGCCAAGCCTTCCAGCTGCAATAGAGCAATTACTGCTGGCTGAGCCTATCGAGCACCAAAGTCATTTGGACTATAGCAGTTTGTTGTGTTATTCTGCAGGTACAGCCTGGGGAGAGCTGCAAAAAGCTAAAGTGTTCATTGCAGAGAGTTCTTTGGCCCTGTGGATGTTTTCACCTTAACTGCCAGACAATCAACAATGTGATACACAGTTAGTGACCAATTATTTTTTAAAGGGAAAGAGTATTGTATCTGAAGGTTTGATTAGGTCATCTACGTAATGGTACACCTTGTTCTGAATGAAAGCTACCTGTAACTACCTGTCTCCACAAGCTGGGGGTGTTTCCCTAAGAAAACTTTGGCTCAAAGTACTCAATTTATTATTAGTAAGTGTTTTGAGATTTCTATTGTTAAAAAAGACACTAAATTCACCTAAGACAATTCAAACTTCTTTTGTAATCTACCATACAAAATATTGTTGGTTATTGCTCTACAATTCAAGACATCCATCCAGGAAAATAGTGACAATCCCTATTATATTGTTTAAATAGATAGAAGTATAGACAGTCTAAGGAGTATTCTCATATTCTCCAGTGGCACTTTCAATATAGAGGTTAGCTCACATTGGTGGAAAAAGTATATTACTTTTGTCTAGTATCTGAGACAGTTGAAATATTTTTCTATATTTTGTCTCTAATTAATGCCATAAAGCATAATGAAGACTTGTCAGAAGAACAAGATACTTCTAGGGAGAGTAGGATTGAGCAGTTGTACTTAAAATATTTCTTCATCTCTGATGACAGGTCAACATTATACTTTATGGTTGTAATAAAAAAATGGCATGTAATGATCCATTTCTAGAATTAATCAGCAAATACAAGAACTTTCCAATTAGTCCAGGTATCTAAGGGATTCACACCACTCCTTAACTCCATCTTCTCAATCACAGTTATGACTTGGCTGATGGGACAAAGGACCTTGATAAATCAGATGTCCATTGAGACACTTGCAGGAAACAAGCATGGTTTTATGCAATATCTTTGGTGACTGTAATGGATATAATATTTTTTTAAGCTAGTCAAAACCTGAGCAGTTTTTAGGAAAGAGCTTTATATCTAGATTTAGATTCTCCATAATTTCAGTGAGATTGCTGGCAGATCCATTGATGGTAGGTACAGATCTAAAGATGGTTTTTAATAAGTAGGAGGCTATTGAAAAAAATACTTTCCTTTATATTAGAGGAAATTGAGAAAGTTTTTGAGGGCTGTACTGGGTGCAGATTCCCTGGTGCTGGACACGGCTGGTTCCCGATAGCTCCAATCCACACACTGCAGGACACAGCTGAACCCACAGCCAAGGTAGGGGCATGTCAATGGAAAGATAGTGAAGAAGCAGCAGAAGATGCCACACCGAAGGCCACAAAAGAGAGGACTGAGAATATATGAGAGCAACAATTCTCACTGAGGCCACTGAAGAAAGGGGGAGGTGGTGCTCTGGACACGAGAGCAGAGATTCCCCTGCAACCCGGGAAGAAGAGTATGGGCAGCAGGCTTCCCCACTGCAGCCTATGAAGGAACCCATGCTGGAGCACATGGAGATCTCCTGAAGGAGCTGTGGACCATGGTAAGCCCACATCAGAGCTGGGAAAAAGTGTGAGAGGGAAGGCGCAGCAGAGGGGAGCTGTTATGGCCTGACCACAAGCCCCATTTCTCATCCCCCTGCACTGCTCAGGAGTGGAGAGGAGATGTAAAATGAGTGAAGACAAGCCTGGGGAGAAGGAAGGTAGGGTTAAGGTGTTAGTTTTTGTTATAGTTTTGTTATAGTTTTCTCACCATCCTGTGAGCATAAGCAACATAAGCAGAATAACCCACAAAATCAGGATGATCTAAAGGTAACGCAGAAGTTTGCAATAAGTAAGTTATTTATTTTACATTTAATAATATATATTCTACTAGAAAATTAATATTTCAATTCAAATTTGTAGTCTTGCCCTTTCGTTGGTGTGAGCTGCATTTCTTGCAACCCTTTTAAAACCTCGAGAGGGCAAGTCCCTATGGAGCAGGTAGCTGTTTTCCAATTATTCAAGGGTCTTTTACTCTCTTCTGATAACTCGCTTCTTTTCAATTTTGGAATAAGCTTTGATATTTCTGTTAGATTTGAATTTCATTTTATATCACTAAAAATGTCCAATAGAAAAATTAAGCCTCTTTTGGAATAAAAGCCCATGTCTGGCACTTTTCTAAAGAAATCTCTAAAGGTTAGTCTTTGTACATATCATATTCCATGTAATATTTTGGGTATTTTCAGTACATCAAGTCTCCTTACTTCTAAGCTCTGTGCCACTCTCAAAGCGAGTCAGGAGTATGGGTTCAACTGGACCACTCAAGTTTTATCTCCTGGAGAAACCACAAAAGCTTTCCACCTCTAAATGCAGGCTGCACATTCTGCCTGTGTCCTGGTTTCACACAGGAAGACATTTGAAAGCATCTGCAGAGTGTCACTGAGCAAAATGGTGTTCTTTGTGTCATCACTGTATGTGCAGCAAAATTCTATTAAAGCAAGAGGAGTTAAACTCAATTTATGCTGGAGAAACAGAAAATGTTGCCTAATAATTGTGTATGAATTAAGATATATATAATAATGAGCATAAATTTAACAGGGCACACCATGGCAAATAAATGTAATTTCTTTCTTTACTGAAAACACTAAGATAATATAGAAAGAAAATTCAGTTCTTATATATCCAGTAAGACAGTTTTATATAGGTCTTCATAATGAGTTCAATGATTAAATATATCTAACATAAATGCAATAACTAGACTTGGAACTTGGCTAAAAGTTTCACCATTAATTCTTGGTTCTCATGCTGTGAGTTTTGTCAGACTTCACCCTCCCCCCCAAAGAAATAAAAAGGCATAAGGTTCAGAATTAGTCTGTGTACCATTAGGAGAGCTAAAAAAATTATTTCAGTCTGAAACTAGGAGGTTACGTTTTTTTTTAGTTAGCACCTTTCAAAAAGTATCACATTCTGAATAAAATTAGAATTGGAGTATAGATACCAAACTGGAGTATAAATACTAAATACTTGACAGAATATTTTATATTTAAGTGATTTAGGGCTGGCAAGACAAATGGAGTGTGTTAAGAACTGCTTTTTTCCATAGCAGAGGTGAAATACATCCAAGTTCTGTGTACACTGTGCACAAAAATAATAATTACGTTGCTGTGGAAGCATCACGGAAATTATGTGAAGCAGAACTCCCATAAAGCCTCTGCCCTGTTTTTTATTTTCAGTGAGAAATTTTGGATTGTCTAGCTTTTCAAATCTAGCATTCACTTTAATTAGTCAAACTGCTACAAAAGTAAACAAAGGTGGCAAATATTTACCTACAGGAATGGTGGAATAGGTTTATTTGTGTAATGATGCCTATAACCTGTAAAGACACATTTCAGGCAATTGTATAGAAATATTTCAAATTTTAAAATCAGTATATGTACAATGCAATTTATTAGTAGAGAAACTTTTTCAGGCATTGCAAATACCTTGTGCATCATTCAGATGTCTACATGTGAATATCCAATGATTAGGGCAGCTCAGGTCACTTCTAGCAGCCACTCTTAGAAAGGTATGGGTCACCCATTGCTCTGTACTATATGTTATTGTATCAATATGAATATTTTGGATATCTAGGGGCTCCCTTATAGCTCTAGGCATCTGTCTTTTACAAATAAATCCTGTCTTACAGCTTGTATATTTGTCACAATGGAGACACAATAGAGTTATAACTGAAAAAATAACTATTTACTAACAAAAATTAGCAATAATTACAAAAATACAAGGAGAAAAATACTAGTTTGCCCACAAAAACAAAGATCCATCAAAAACAAGTGGCGCCTCCACACCTCGGGAACAAAAAGGGGAAAAAGCAAAATCTGGAAGGTTATTTCATCTGAAAAGGTTTTATGCTGGCATGGCTACAGAAGGCTCTTTTTTCCCTGCTGCCTGCTGGGGCTGGGCATCAGGCAATGGATGTCTGGCGCAGGGGGTGCAGCTCCTTGCAGAGGCAGCAGAGCTTTGCCAGGGTTTGAGCTCCAGGGGCCTGAGGCGGCGTGGCAGCAGCACGGGGATGGTGCGGCTCTGGTGGTGAGGTGACGAGTTTTGCTTTCACTTTTGGACGATGGCGCTGTACAGGGGCTGGGAAAACCACCAGCGCTGCGGTGGTTTCCCTGGCTTTGGTATGGGATAAACAGCAAACTGACTGTCCGATGGCGTGTCTGGGCTCAGCCGGACAGCGAGGAGACGGCTGGGTGCCCCAGCAAAGACTCGGAGAGTCCGCAGTGCTCTGGCAGCCAAAGCCAGATAAAGAGAGAGAGTTCTGTCCCATGCTCGGACTTCTACATCCTGTCCCCCAGCTTCCGGGATGCTCCTCTCCAAGGACCCCTTTTCCAGCATGTCCCAAAGACCCTGGAAAAGCATTTCCCCAATTTGGCTCAGGTAGGGGGAGGAGGCAGCTCCTGCCATACTTCAGATGACCTAATGAGATGAATATTCATTGCTGGAATTCAGTTCCCCCCCTCAATTGTAACTAAACTATAATAAGAAGAGATAATGAGGTTAGGCTGGCAGTTCTGATGCCTTTCTTCCTTTTACCTGATCCAATTAGTGCAACCTTGCTACAGGCGGCATTATGCACAGCATAAACACATACAGAATTATTAGTTGTTACTCCGCTAGTATTAGCGCCAGTATGGCTGGTGGAAGTCCGGAAATCTCTTTATCTAAACTATTTAATGAGGAAAAGTATATCAGAAGGGATTTAAAGTGTTTTAATTTAGAAGGGAGGAGAGATACAGGTAAGATAATTTACCTTTGAGCCTGTGCAGTGGATTTTTTAGGTGAGATGCAATATGCGTGGAAATGGGCCCACCCTTTAATCCTAAGGTTCATCTGCCAGGGCTGAACGAGCTTGAATGATGGCAGTGAGGTCCTCAGGACGTAGGTTTGATTAGAGTGTCCTTCTCTTAGATGAATGGCCTTACAGGGCTAAGCAAGCTCCATCTGCCCCAGTTTGGGATTAGAGTTGTCCTTCTCCTAGGATGACTGCCAGAAGGCTAACAAGCTCATCCTGCCCAAGAATGTAGTGTACCTGACCCTGTGGTTTTGACCTGTCTGGCATGGGTGACCCTACCGAAGGCATGTACCATCACCAGCATAGCTCGCAACCACATAGGGATACACAGGGTACATTCCTACTATTAAAACAATTAGGGCAAGTCTTACACTTCCTACTTTTCTGCCACCTATCTATATTCAATCCCAAGGAAATACTCAGGAACAACCCTTTGTCCTGACCACCCTTTCAGGATGTAACGAATATATCCAGAACATACC